>NC_079479.1:36685183-36865825 GCF_026230105.1 Diorhabda sublineata
TAAAATTGTTTAATTTTCTAGCCAATCTCCGATAAATTCTCACGTATTAAAGAAAAAAGAAAAAAAATTCAAAAAATTGGTTCCATTTATGAAAAATATTAAAAAAAAGATCGATTTTTTTAGAAAATTGTTTTATTTTTTCTGTTAACTTGAGAAAAGTCATTCTATTAAAAAAAGTTGCTCAGATTGTCTAATTTTGGGAAAAAATTATTAAATTTTTCAAAAAGATCGAATTAACCATTGAAAATTCAAGAAAATTGTTTAATTTTTCTGCAAATCTTCGATAAATTATTACGTATTAAAGAAAACGAAAAAAAAATTCAAAAAAATGATTCCATTTATGAAAAATATTGAAAAAGAGATCGATTTTTTCTGTTAGCTCGAGAAAAGTCATTTTATTAAAAAAAGTTGCTCGAATTATCGAATTTTGGGAAAAATTCTTAGGTTTTTCAAAAAAATCGAATTAACCATTGAAAATTAAAGAAAATTGTTTAATTTTCTAGCCAATCTCCGATAAATTCTCACGTATTAAAGAAAAAAGAAAAAAAATTCAAAAAATTGGTTCCATTTATGAAAAATATTTAAAAAAAGATCGATTTTTTTTAGAAAATTGTTTTATTTTTTCTGTTAACTTGAGAAAAGTCATTCTATTAAAAAAAGTTGCTCAGATTGTCTAATTTTGGGAAAAAATTATTAAATTTTTCAAAAAGATCGAATTAACCATTGAAAATTCAAGAAAATTGTTTAATTTTTCTGCAAATCTTCGATAAATTATTACGTATTAAAGAAAACGAAAAAAAAATTCAAAAAAATGATTCCATTTATGAAAAATATTGAAAAAGAGATCGATTTTTTCTGTTAGCTCGAGAAAAGTCATTTTATTAAAAAAAGTTGCTCGAATTATCGAATTTTGGGAAAAATTCTTAGGTTTTTCAAAAAAATCGAATTAACCATTGAAAATTCAAGAAAATTGTTTAATTTTCTAGCCAATCTCCGATAAATTCTCACGTATTAAAGAAAAAAGAAAAAAAATTCAAAAAATTGGTTCCATTTATGAAAAATATTAAAAAAAAGATCGATTTTTTTAGAAAATTGTTTTATTTTTTCTGTTAACTTGAGAAAAGTCATTCTATTAAAAAAAGTTGCTCAGATTGTCTAATTTTGGGAAAAAATTATTAAATTTTTCAAAAAGATCGAATTAACCATTGAAAATTCAAGAAAATTGTTTAATTTTTCTGCAAATCTTCGATAAATTATTACGTATTAAAGAAAACGAAAAAAAAATTCAAAAAAATGATTCCATTTATGAAAAATATTGAAAAAGAGATCGATTTTTTCTGTTAGCTCGAGAAAAGTCATTTTATTAAAAAAAGTTGCTCGAATTATCGAATTTTGGGAAAAATTCTTAGGTTTTTCAAAAAAATCGAATTAACCATTGAAAATTAAAGAAAATTGTTTAATTTTCTAGCCAATCTCCGATAAATTATTACGTATTAAAGAAAAAAGAAAAAAAATTCAAAAAATTGGTTCCATTTATGAAAAATATTTAAAAAAAGATCGATTTTTTTAGAAAATTGTTTTATTTTTTCTGTTAATTCGAGAAAAGTCATTCTATTAAAAAAAGTTGCTCAGATTGTCTAATTATGGGAAAAAATTATTAAATTTTTCAAAAAGACCGAATTAACCATTGAAAATTCAAGAAAATTGTTTAATTTTTCTGCAAATCTTCGATAAATTATTACGTATTAAAGAAAACGAAAAAAAAATTCAAAAAAATGATTCCATTTATGAAAAATATTGAAAAAGAGATCGATTTTTTCTGTTAGCTCGAGAAAAGTCATTTTATTAAAAAAAGTTGCTCGAATTATCGAATTTTGGGAAAAATTCTTAGGTTTTTCAAAAAAATCGAATTAACCATTGAAAATTAAAGAAAATTGTTTAATTTTTCTGCAAATCTTCGATAAATTATTACGTATTAAAGAAAAAAGAAAAAAAATTCAAAAAATTGGTTCCATTTATGAAAAATATTTAAAAAAAGATCGATTTTTTTTAGAAAATTGTTTTATTTTTTCTGTTAACTTGAGAAAAGTCATTCTATTAAAAAAAGTTGCTCAGATTGTCTAATTTTGGGAAAAAATTATTAAATTTTTCAAAAAGATCGAATTAACCATTGAAAATTCAAGAAAATTGTTTAATTTTTCTGCAAATCTTCGATAAATTATTACGTATTAAAGAAAACGAAAAAAAAATTCAAAAAAATGATTCCATTTATGAAAAATATTGAAAAAGAGATCGATTTTTTCTGTTAGCTCGAGAAAAGTCATTTTATTAAAAAAAGTTGCTCGAATTATCGAATTTTGGGAAAAATTCTTAGGTTTTTCAAAAAAATCGAATTAACCATTGAAAATTAAAGAAAATTGTTTAATTTTCTAGCCAATCTCCGATAAATTATTACGTATTAAAGAAAAAAGAAAAAAAATTCAAAAAATTGGTTCCATTTATGAAAAATATTTAAAAAAAGATCGATTTTTTTAGAAAATTGTTTTATTTTTTCTGTTAACTTGAGAAAAGTCATTCTATTAAAAAAAGTTGCTCAGATTGTCTAATTTTGGGAAAAAATTATTAAATTTTTCAAAAAGATCGAATTAACCATTGAAAATTCAAGAAAATTGTTTAATTTTTCTGCAAATCTTCGATAAATTATTACGTATTAAAGAAAACGAAAAAAAAATTCAAAAAAATGATTCCATTTATGAAAAATATTGAAAAAGAGATCGATTTTTTCTGTTAGCTCGAGAAAAGTCATTTTATTAAAAAAAGTTGCTCGAATTATCGAATTTTGGGAAAAATTCTTAGGTTTTTCAAAAAAATCGAATTAACCATTGAAAATTAAAGAAAATTGTTTAATTTTTCTGCAAATCTTCGATAAATTATTACGTATTAAAGAAAAAAGAAAAAAAATTCAAAAAATTGGTTCCATTTATGAAAAATATTGAAAAAGAGATCGATTTTTTTTTAGAAAATTTTTTTTTTTTATCTACTAGAATCAAAAAATCTTTCTATTTCAAAGAATTGCTGGAAATTTGAAAAAAAAAACGCGAGGAAATTATCGAATTTTAGAAAAATTTCTAAATTTTTCTTAAAAGATCGAATTATCGATGGAAAATTTAAAAAAATTGTTTAATTTTCCTGCCAACTTCGATAAATTATTACGTATTAAAGAAAAAGAAAAAAAATTTCAAAAAATTGATTCTATTTATGAAAAATATTGAAAATGAAATCGACTTTTTTTCGAAAATTGTTTTATTTTTTCTGTTAGCTTGAGAGAAGTGATTCTATTCAAAAAAGTTGCTCAAATTATCGAATTTTGGCAAAAATTTTTTGTTGATTTTTCAAAAAGATCGAATTAACCATCGAAAATTTAAGAAAATTGTCTCATTTTCCTCCTAATCTCCGGTAAATTATGACGAATTCAAGAAAATACCAAAATTTTCAAAAATTATCGATTTTTCGGAAAAATGATTCGATTTGAAAAAAATTTACCTTTATTTTCTCTGCAAACTTCAAAAAATTATATTAATTAAAACAATTGCTCAAATTAGAAAGAAATATTAGATATTTATCGAATTTTGGCAAAAAATTTCCAAATTTTCAAAAAAATCTAATCGCCCATCGAAAATTTAAAAAAATTGTTCAATTTTTTCTCTTAGCTTGAGAAAAGTCATTCTATTCAAAAAAGTTTCTCAAATTATCGAATTTTGGCAAAAAATTTTTTTGATTTTTCAAAAAGATCGAATTATTAAAGAAAACGAAAAAAATTTCAAAAAATTGATTCCATTTATGAAAAATATTGAAAAAGATCGACTTTTTTTAGAAAATTGTTTTTTTTTATCTATTACCTTGAGAAAAGTGATACTAATCAAAAAAGTTGCTAAAATTATCGAATTTTGGGAAAAAAATTGATTCGATTTAATCTTCTTTAATCAAAAAATTTGTCTTTATTTTCTCTGCAAGCTTCAAAAAATCGTATTAATTAAAACAATTGCTCAAATTAAAAAAAATATTAGATATTTATCGAATTTTGGCAAAAAATTTCCAAATTATTCAAAAAAAAAACGAAAATTTAAAAAAAATTTATCTATCTAATCTGTTGTCTATTTTTTAGAAAATCGGTTCTATTTTAGAAAAACATCCGAAGTTATCGAATTTTCCAAAAAATTGCTTAAATTTTTAGAAAATTATCAGAATTTTAAAAAAAAATTTTCAATTTTCACAGATCCAAGTAAAAATCGAAATTTTTCTGTCGAGTTTCAGAAAATTTTAAGTATTTATAGAAAGTTTCAAAATCATTAAAATAATTGGTCGTATTTTTAAAAAAGTTACAAGAATTTTCAGTATAAATAAAGCAAAAATTCAATTCAATTCAAAAATCGCCAAATTTTTGATAAATTTCTCTTAAATATTCCAACATGATTCAAAACGTCAGTATCCCAAGTATCAAAAAATTGTTAGATTTAACGGAAATTTTCGAAAAATCGTTCGAATTTTCGAGTTAAATCCTAAAATTGATTAAAAAATTGTTTGTCATTTACCCACAAACGTCAAGTTTCAAAACGTAATAAAATTATTTAAAATAACTCGGGAGTTTTCAAAAAATATATACAAATCATCATTTTTCGATATATCACTAAAATTTTTTCAAAAAAACCAATAAATCGCTTCAATTCTCCAAATATTCGGTTTTCAAATAATTTTTTTACAAAATCACAAATGAAAAGTTGTCGATCGAATATTCCAAACCAACCCCGTACAAAATATTCTCCCCAAAGTTAACAAAACAAAACAGAAAAATACTTTTCCATATACGTTCGTTCATTCACGCGCGCTCGCATTAAAAAACACGTCGACCGATTCTTTTTATATTGTGTGTACATGTTTCCTTTCATTTGATCATCCTGTACATTTCGCATGTCTACACCTTGTATATGTTGTTTAGGCTGCTGTTACAAGAGAACACAGCGAAGATAAAATCCGCGTCACCTCTGATAAATTGCGTGAAGTAAGTTCGTTTCCAACTCTGGTACGAGGTACATGCACATCGATCCGCCGAAAAAAAAATTTTTCCATTCCATCGATTTGCATTTACCTCGAACCGTTTTTTTTTTTTATTTATTTTCAAAATCAATTTTATGTTTATCCACCCTTATTATTATTTATTTTCGCTACCCTCCGTCTTTAGGGAAACACGGGTGATGGTTTGTCACGATATACACCGATAAAAATAATTTCGTTAATTAAATAATCCAAGTCGTCGTAATTTATTTTTAATAATATTTTCGATCGTTTATTAATTCGCCCTGTATAGTATGAGCTTTTTTCATCGCTTTTTTGGGGGTTTTAGGAATTATTTCACTGTAAATTTAGTAAGTATTAGGTGTTGTTAGTTTTGCTTTGCACGTTAATATTTTTAACCTTTTAGTTTTTTTTTTTTTTTTAACTTTGCTATTTTCGAAAAAAAAAACTTAATTAGTTTGATTACATTTATTATTATTATTCACAAAAAAAAAACAAAAAAAAAGTGTCGGTTCCCCGAAATGGAGTCGCGTGAAAAATAATAGAAATTAATATACGAGGGCGATTCCATATTTTACTGCAAAACGAATAGATTTACCAAAAACGTTTGTTAAAGTTAATCAACGTCGTAATATATGAAAAAATTGATATTTTTCATTATCGTTCTCATAAATGTAATCAAACTTATTAATATTAGATAACGTTTTATCAATTGAGCTATTGTCGATTTTAATATGAATGCAATAAGGTTCCGTAGTACGTAATAATTCAAATTACGCTTACAATTTGACAATTTTTCTATAAATTATTACGATAAGATCTAATATGGCGCTTTTGAAATGACACGGTGCTAAATCTGACGAATAAGGCGGATGTAGAAAAAATACATTTTAATTTTTCATCGTACCTCGTATATTGATAGAATACAATCATTTTTTATAAGGAACTACGTTAAGAAAAAACGTAATTAACGTTTATATACGAGGATTCGTCGGAAAAGTTTTGTAGTTCTTTTGGAACATTGAAAAAGGAACACGCCCATCTCTATACTGCATCGAAATAGTGTAAAAAATATGAACAAATAGCGAAATGACAAATACAAAAGTGAAATTTTTTTATAATGGTCAAACTAGGTGAAGAAAAAAACGAAATTTACGTCGAATATACGAGGTTTATATGGAAAATTTCGTAGTTCTTTTGGAACATTGAAAAAGGAACACGCCCATCTCTATAATGCATCGAAATAGTGTAAAAAATGTGAACAAATAGAAAATTGGTCAATATAAATAGAGATTTTTTGGAAATGGTCAAATTACGTGAAGAAAAAAACGAAATTAATGCTTGATATACGAGGATTATTTGGAAAATTTCGTAGTTCTTTTGGAACAGTATAAAAGAAATGAAACTACCTCTATACTGTCAATCGATGCAAAAGTGAATTTTTTTTATTGTGGTCCATATACGTGAAGAAAAAAACGAAATTTACGTCGAATATACGAGGTTTATATGGAAAATTTCGTAGTTCTTTTGGAACATTGAAAAAGGAACACGCCCATCTCTATAATGCATCGAAATAGTGTAAAAAATGTGAACAAATAGAAAATTGGTCAATATAAATAGAGATTTTTTGGAAATGGTCAAATTACGTGAAGAAAAAAACGAAATTAATGTTTGATATACGAGGATTATTTGGAAAATTTCGTAGTTCTTTTGGAACAGTATAAAAGAAATGAAACTACCTCTATACTGTCAATCAATGCAAAAGTGAATTTTTTTTATTGTGGTCCATATACGTGAAGAAAAAAACGAAATTTACGTCGAATATACGAGGTTTATATGGAAAATTTCGTAGTTCTTTTGGAACATTGAAAAAGGAACACGCCCATCTCTATAATGCATCGAAATAGTGTAAAAAATGTGAACAAATTGAAAATTGGTCAATATAAATAGAGATTTTTTGGAAATGGTCAAATTACGTGAAGAAAAAAACGAAATTAATGCTTGATATACGAGGATTATTTGGAAAATTTCGTAGTTCTTTTGGAACAGTATAAAAGAAATGAAACTACCTCTATACTGTCAATCAATGCAAAAGTGAATTTTTTTTATTGTGGTCCATATAAGTGAAGAAAAAAACGAAATTTACGTCGAATATACGAGGTTTATATGGAAAATTTCGTAGTTCTTTTGGAACATTGAAAAAGGAACACGCCCATCTCTATAATGCATCGAAATAGTGTAAAAAATGTGAACAAATAGAAAATTGGTCAATATAAATAGAGATTTTTTGGAAATGGTCAAATTACGTGAAGATAAAAACGGAATTAACGTTGAATATACGAGGTTTATATGAAAAATTTCGTAGTTCTTTTGGAACAGTATAAAACAAAAGAATCTACCTCTATACTGTGAAAAATATGAACAAATAGCGAAATGATTAATGAGAAAATGAAATTTTTTGATTGTAGTCCATATAGGTGAAGAAAAAACGAAATTAACATCGAATATGCGAGGTTTATATGGAAAATTTCGTAGTTCTTTTGGAACATTGAAAAAGGAACAGACCCATCTCTATACTGCATCGAAATAGTGTAAAAAATATGAACAAATAGAAAATTGGTCAATAAAAATAGAGATTTTTTGGAAATGGTCAAATTACGTGAAGATAAAAACGGAATTAACGTTGAATATACGAGGTTTATATGAAAAATTTCGTAGTTCTTTTGGAACTATATAAACGAAACGATTCCATCTCTATACTGCATCGAAATAGTGTAAAAAATGTGAACAAATAGAAAATTGGTCAATAAAAATAGAGATTTTCGGAAATGGTCAAATTACGTGAAGAAAAAAACGAAATTAATGTTTGATATACGAGGATTATTTGGAAAATTTCGTAGTTCTTTTGGAACATTGAAAAAGGAACAGACCCATCTCTATACTGCATCGAAATATTGTAAAAAATATGAACAAATAGCGAAATGACAAATACAAAAGTAAAATTTTTTTATAATGGTCAAACTAGGTGAAGAAAAAACGAAATTAACGTTGAATATACAAGGATCATATGAAAAATTTCGTAGTTTTTGTTGGAACTGTATAAAAAGAAGGAATCTACTATCTATACTGTTAAAAAATATGAAAAAATTCAAAATGATTCAATATATTTTGTTAGTGATCAAACTACGTAAAAGAAAAGAACAAAATTAACGTTGAATATACGAGGAAATTATAAGAAAAGTTTGAAGTTCTTTTGGAACAGTTTAAACTGAACGAATCCACCTCTATATTAATCAGCTGGAACGTAGAAGACGAAATTTTTTTCGTTAAACGAGAATCTTTCCAAACATTTCTCGTATTTAATTTTTTTCCCCTTTTTTAATAACAGCAGAACCTTCTTGTCATAATTATTAACCGTTTGATTGTCATTAATTTTTTTTTCTGTTATTATTAAACCGATGAAGATTATTAATTATGTATTCGTACATGTTTAGGCTGAAGCTAGAGCCGAATTTGCTGAACGTTCAGTCCAGAAACTCCAAAAGGAAGTCGACAGATTAGAAGGTATGATTTTGACGTTGATTTTTTTTTTCTTTTAAATTTCTGTTTTATTTAATTTACAGTTTCACTTTTCTTTTTTATTTTAATTAATACGATATTAACCGATTTCCAAAAAAAATATATATATCTACGTTAACGACGTTGCCAAATTATTAAAATAGTATATGAAATGTAGTAAATTTGTTTTGGTGGAATGAACGTTAATATCCATCCATTTGTGATTTTTGTTTGTTGCATAATAACACTGTGCTTGCAGACGACCTTTTGCTGGAAAAAGAAAAGAACAAAATGCTCGCTGATGAGATGGAGGCTACTTTGCACGATATCCAAAATATGTAAAAAAAAAAATTATCACACGTATATACACAAAAAATTGTAAAACACCGAGATAAAAAAAAAGGCCGGCCTTCACTAACGCATTCCCGTCTAAGATTTTGCATTCCATTAAACGGATAAATCACTCGATTTAATTTTCTTTTTTGTTTTTTTTTCTGGAAAAATCACCCCCACTCCGCCCCCCACCGGTCGAAAATTAATTTTCAAATGCCATTTTTTCGATATAAATTTTTTATTGGATTAAATTATTCATATGCTGAATTACGAAATTTTCAATACGGTGTTGCCGAAGCGTGAAAAAATGATGGAGATTCAAAGAAAAAATTTGAATACGAAATTATTTTCTATTATTCAAATTATTCGTTTGCCGATTAAATTGTTGGAAATTGTGTTGAAAAATGAAAAAAAAAACGAAATTTCTTATACAGCGTTGTCTAAATGTTGGAAAAAAAGTGATATTTAAAGAAAAATACAAATTGAAAAGTTTATATTTAAATTTACGAATATTTTTCATTTAATTGAATTTACCTATTCAAATGACGAATAAATTTGTGCAAAAATTGTGTTAAAACAAGAAAAAATACGAAAATTCGTAACGCGGTGTTGCCAAAATGTCGAAAATAATTGAGATTCAAAGAAAGTTTAGTTTTTTCAATTAGATTTATTCAAATTATCAATTTTCCGTGAAAAATTACGTTAAAACAAGAAAAAATTCGTAACGCGGTGTTGCCAAAATGTCAAAAATAATCGAGATTCAAAGAAAGTTTAGTTTTCAATATAATTTATTCAAATTATCAATTTTCGGTGAAAAATTACGTTAAAACAAGAAAAAATACGAAAATTCGTAACGCGGTGTTGCCAAAATGTCAAAAATAATCGAGATTCAAAGAAAGTTTTTTTTTTTAATAAAATTTATTCAAATTATCGATTTTCCGTAAAAAATTACGTTAAAACAAGAAAAAATTCGAAAATTCGTAACGCGGTGTTGCCAAAGTGTCAAAAATAATCGAGATTCAAAGAAAGTTTAGTTTTCAATATAATTTATTCAAATTATCAATTTTCGGTGAAAAATTACGTTAAAACAAGAAAAAATACGAAAATTCGTAACGCGGTGTTGCCAAAATGTCAAAAATAATCGAGATTCAAAGAAAGTTTTTTTTTTAATAAATTTTATTCAAATTATCGATTTTCCGTAAAAAATTACGTTAAAACAAGAAAAAATTCGAAAATTCATAACGCGGTGTTGCCAAAATGTCAAAAATAATCGAGATTCAAAGAAAGTTTTTTTTTTAATAAAATTTATTCAAATTATCGATTTTCCGTAAAAAATTACGTTAAAACAAGAAAAAATTCGAAAATTCGTAACGCGGTGTTGCCAAAATGTCAAAAATAATCGAGATTCAAAGAAAGTTTTTTTTTTAATAAAATTTATTCAAATTATCAATTTTCCGTGAAAAATTACGTTAAAACAAGAAAAAATTCGAAAATTCCTAACGCGGTGTTGCCAAAATATCAAAAATAATCGAGATTCAAAGAAAGTTTTTTTTTAATAAAATTTATTCAAATTATCAATTTTCGATGTAAAATTACGTTAAAACAAGAAAAAATACGAAAATTCGTAACGCGGTGTTGCCAAAGTGTCAAAAATAATCGAGATTCAAAGAAAGTTTTTTTTTTTAATAAAATTTATTCAAATTATCGATTTTCCGTAAAAAATTACGTTAAAACAAGAAAAAATTCGAAAATTCGTAACGCGGTGTTGCCAAAATGTCAAAAATAATCGAGATTCAAAGAAAGTTTTTTTTTTAATAAAATTTATTCAAATTATCAATTTTCCGTGAAAAATTACGTTAAAACAAGAAAAAATTCGAAAATTCCTAACGCGGTGTTGCCAAAATATCAAAAATAATCGAGATTCAAAGAAAGTTTTTTTTTAATAAAATTTATTCAAATTATCAATTTTCGATGTAAAATTACGTTAAAACAAGAAAAAATACGAAAATTCGTAACGCGGTGTTGCCTAAATTTGAAAAAAAATCTGCTTTGAAAAAAATTCAAATACGAAATTGCGAAATTTTTCCAACAAAATTATTTAACTCATTCATTTCCCGTATAAATTGAAAAAAAAATTGTGTAAAAGCAAAAGAATACTAAATACAGTGTTGCCTAAGTATTTGAAAATATTGAGATTTAATGAAAAAATTCAAATACGACATTTTATGTTATTTTTCCAATTCAATTACCAATTTTCCGTAAAAAATTATGAGATTTAAAGAAAAATTCAAATTTTTTGTTCCAAACCGATAAATTCGTAATTATTTCAAAAAAAAATGACACAAATTATTGAAATTCACGTCGAGGTTGATATAAAACAACTTTTACGATGATAACGTCATTTTTTACAAATTGTTTGGCGGCAATATACAAAAAACGAATTTATATCCAAAAAATGGCATTTAAAAGACGCGAAAATAATTATTGGTGCTTAGATATCCGTATTAGCTTTGTTTGTATTTAAAGAGGCGTTGATCTCTGAATTATTGCAATATCTGTAGGATCAACACTGCCATTGGTCGAAAGTTACTTCTTCGGTTGAAAAAAATAAAAAAATATTTATCGGTTCATAATTTTGTATATTGTACATTTTTATACATTAGCGAATTTTTGTAATGCAAATAAATTTGCGAATTTTTTTTTAATCGATTCTTCCAAGCAAGCGGCGATTCAACTTCTCGTCGAAACGTATATTTGAAGAATCTTTTTTCTTAACAAAAAAAAAATTCGTATATTTAATATTCCTTGTTCATAAAGGACCCATCCACGACGTTCGATTTCTATTAATTTATTTTTATTATTGTTTAATTTAAGTAAAAAAATTCGCTCTAGAAAAAAAAGGGTTTCGGTGACAGTTATTGATTTGGTTCCTTTATTCACAAGTTTGTTCTTTTCGTACGAGTTTTTTCTTTCAAATAATTATTAATTAAATTATGAAGTCTAGCCTAAAAGCCTGTTTATATTCTAATATTTACTATGTATTTTATTTAGTTATATAAAAAAAATTTTAATTCAATGTTGTTGTTTTTTTTATTTTACTAATCGCCTTTTTCGTTTTCGTTTCGCATGTTTTTGAAGAGTGCACACTAACCTAACAAAAATTGTACAACAAAAACGTTTTTCCACGAATTTTCTTATTCAATACATAAAATTTATCTTTTCGAATCGATTTGGTTGAAATATCACATACAATGAGTTTGTTTTAGTAAAAATGTAAAAAACCCAAACCCCACAGCTAATTGAAGAAGTCTGGCAACAACCCCATTACATATCTGCAGGAGGCTTTACTTGAAATCGAATCGAATTAATATTGAAAAAAATTGATCGTTGAATGAAAAATCTAAACATCACAGACAACAAGCACGAAAACCGTCTAGTGACTAGACTTCTAGGCTGAAGTAAGACATAAACGATTTAGAGTGCCGCTGGTACAAGAAAAAGTCACCTGTGAATGCTCAGCACTTACCCGAGCTCTGTTTGAACACTTTAGTGTCACAGCTTGTCTAATAACATAAAAAGGTTCTATCCAAAACAACTGATAGGCCTTTGGTAACGTCAAATTGAGTACTACCAATTTTTTCAATTCAGAAATTTAGTTCTTATATATAAAATCGCGTCCTGAAATAGTCTCATGGGTGATTTAGCAAAAATAGTTTCACAAAAACTTGAAATCATGTTTAAGACCTCAAAACTATACTCAGCAATAGCTTCTAATTCTCTAGAAGGTCCAGATTCGTTTATGTTTGGAGTATTACTCTCACACTTGTAGCTCAGCTGTTCGACTTGTAGACTATCCGGAGTTTACTTGGACTGTTTAGAGCATTGAAGAAAGGATACTAACACAACAAATGTTCTTCCAACAGTTTTAGCAAGATTTACTCGAAAATCTTGCAAATGGTTCATGAATATCGAGTTCACCTGAAGACACTCGGAACTTATTCACAAATCCTATCTTTGGAGAAGTGCAAACCTTTGGAATCACGTACCAAGGCACTACAACTTAAAGAAATTCAAATATACACAGGCGTTTCTACACGACTTGCTTTTTATATAAAAAAACATAAATAAAACTGCGTTTTTGTTGATATAATTATTTAATATTATTACAATAATAGAATTACAACAGGTTCATCTTTCAATAAAGATGAGTCAAAACACATAAAAGAAAGTTTAAAATAATACATAATCTCCCTGGAGTATCCTCATGAATAACGTTTTTAGATTAAATTAGATTCAAATTTTGAAATGTCCTAAATTAAAATATTTCTATAAAATTACCTCGTACTATGAAATTGAACATGACGTTGGGCTGCTGTGATTTTTCAAAAGAAAATTAGCATTAGAATACACAAGAGAGTAATGAAAAGTATATAAACACCGTTCAAACATGAGTTAAATAATTTATAATTAAAATAAACTGGATTTTTTGTATACATATATGATGCAATAACTATTCTATTATTGTAAAAATTCCAGTTTTAAAAGAAAATCTGGGTTAGAAGATTTAAAAAATATATATATTCACTATTATATAGGTCTGTTCAGATAGATGTGCTTTAAATAAGGTGAGATACTGAAAAAGCTAATAGAATCTGAAAATTAGAAAATTATACATACTTTCTTTTTCCGAATTTTACCAGGTTTCACCTACCAGGGATGTATTTTTATGTACTATTACTGAAATAAAATATACCTTGCAGGTTGAAATTAAACAAATTTTAGGTAATATTAGTATTTAATAAGATAATTCATATAAACAAAAGTTAATGAATCATTTGAATGAATGACAGATGACATATTAAAGCCTGTTTCACATTATGTAGTGTAATTAAAAATCGAGTACACTTTTTCTATGCTTCAGTTAAGAATTCTATGATATTGCTTTATGCAATTCATTTACACCACCAAAAAACATCAACTCACTATTATCATGATTACTATGTCATTCACAAACTCCATGAATTTGTTTCTTAACAGTACTTTCCTTTAATTTCTTCATTAGAACCAGATAAATATTTTCTACACTACACCGCACTTACACCGCTGTACGCTCCGATAGATGTCAATCAGTGTACGAGTACAATAAGTGTTAGTTGCCGATATTTGTCTATTGAAATATAACGAGTAATTTTTATTTAAAAGTATCAAGAGATGAGCTGGAGGTGCGTGTGGGGTAGAAATGAAAAATTAAAACACGTTTTATAATCCATATAAGTCGTCAATTCATTTAAGTGTATACATTTTTCAAATATATAAAAATTAAATAGACCCAGATTTTCAAGGCATCTTCAAAAATAATTTTATTGCAACGTAACTTACTTTTTTCAGATGAGTTGGTAGCCGAAAAGGAACGCTACAAGGAAATTGGAGACGATTTGGATACCGCTTTCGTCGAGCTTATCCTCTAAGTGTTTTTCTTTGTATTTTATTTTACAATTAACCCTGTATTCGAATTTTTGTATTGCACAGCTTATTTTCAGCGACTCATATCAAACGATGAAACATGAAATTATTTCTAAGTCGAATACAGGGTGGCAAATAAGTACTAGACTTTACTACCAGATAATTTATGTATATAAATATTATTTTCATTAATACATATTTATTGTGAATCAAATTTGTGTTTTAATTCAAATCCTCCAACACCTGAAGCTACACACTTAACTATATATAAGAAATAAATTAGGAAACAGGAACATATGAATATAAAATCGTCGAACTTTTACACAACTTTTATTTCGACATGTTTATACACGTTTCAAAACAATTAATAACCAGTAGCTGTTTTTTTTTGAATATTTTTTTATAATTGATTGTTCAGTATACTTTCGAATTGTTTGTTGGATATTTGATGGTTTTCACAAGGAAAAATATCCCGAATTTGACTCTACAACACACAAAAAAATAATTTCTAAGAAGTATTATCGAAATCAGTAGATCGATTATCGAAAATAATTTATTGTAATAATAAAAGTAATTACAAATTCTGCGAGTTATAAATTCTATAACAAAAACTTTTTAATACATTAAATTGTTATACGAGATTAGGTTAGGTTATAATTTGTAGGTTATAATTTGTGAATCATTGAATTTTTTATTGTTAGTGTATTATTATTCAAGGAACATAATAAAAGATGGCTTAGATTAGAAAATAACATTTTGAAACCCGCAGAATTCCTACTCGACATTTTATAATTTTAATATCTTGAGACTAAACTCACCAATAGAAACTGACAAAGCGCGTTTGTGGTTATTTTCAATTGGGCGTCCGTTTCGTCATCAGTACGTTTCCCAACTTTCCAACCTTTCGAAAAAGTGAGTTGTCCGTAACTGCTGCATATATTCAACCACGCTATTAAAAACACTATCAATACCGGATAGAGACCATTACTTCTAAAAAGAACAAAACATCGTCCAATATTTTCGTAGAAAAACCAAGCGATCCACGTGTTTATTAAAGTAAAAAATGATTGCTAATAATCTGTACTAGGAAATCTCTTTGAAATGGCTGGCAACATTGTAAACAAAATATTTAGTCTAAGACGTAGACGTAATATAGAATTATCAAATAATGGTATACGAATACGTATATTTTTAGTAATATAAATTAAATTTAGAAATAATAATATGTAGGGAAATATTAAAATGTTATAAATATATTATCGAGATACAAACATGAACGTATTTGTAGGTTAGGTTAGTTATTTACCTACATTAATTACACATATATTTTATTTAAAATGTAATTCTCTTTATCAGAAAACTAAATTACGTTAAAAAATATATTGAAGACTATTGAAAATGTATTAAAAATCAGTTTTTATTATATAATTATTTCAATTTTATTATATATGTGATATGAAACTGTCATTAAAGGATTTTTTTTTAAATAACGGTTCGAACTACAGGATAATATTTGTTGTGTACAATATTTCCCGAATGTATCGATAAAATAACATAATAATAATAATAATAAGGTGAATAAATAAATAATTAGAATAAAACTTACCTCACATAAGAATTCATAATTTCCGAAAATATTCTGAGAAACGATGATTTCTGAATGGATGTCGGTCAAAAGATGAAACGTATCCGTATCTATACCTTCTTTATATACTTATAAAATTACGCTGACCCTTATCGGCGTACTTTTATCATGGGATTTAGATTTTTCTTTCGCATAAATAAACATGGAATTTTTGTCGCTAGATATTTGCATGTTTTGAATATAGATCGAAAAAGAAACATTAAAAACTTTTCTTATGATATATCTCGATCCCGTTCATTCCTCCAAAACTCAATTTTAACTTCCACAAATAATAATTTTCACTTCTATGTCTAAAACGAAACAAAAACACATCAAGGATAAATCCTCTACTTTATATCCACCTTTAAACAAATCTCACACTCATAGATCATAGTTCATGACGTCACCAAAGGCCGATGTCCTTGAACCATTCGATGTCGTTAGGCAGGCGCGTGGTCTTCAGTTTCCATGCACCAACGTGATGCCAATGATGGGAAGGTGACTTGGGCTTGTTTCACGCCAAAAATCCACCAAAAATTGATTCGGAATTTTCCAATACGACATATTATTAATAATAAATTGTTATTGGTGGTATATTTTAGTTAGAAATAAAACTGAACCTTTCGTATTTCTACGTTTTTCTTTACATCTCATCTTTTAGATTATACGTCAAGAAATATAAAAATATCCCTACAATGTGAAGACAATCTCACGGGAATTAAAACTGTTCAAAGATACTTTCGCCGACAGTATATAAATAACAAATTTTTATCATAAAGAAATTCCCGATTCAGATTTTTTTTTTTTTTTTTTCGGATTTGAAGTATATACTTTTATTATAGAATATCAATACCGCCCTCGTTCGAACGAAAATTCCATCTAGATTGTAAACCAATAACTGGTTTTGTTATAAATAAATTTTTTATTGCAACTAAATCAGTGTGAACTACGCTTTAGCCATCGATTTAGTGATTAGTAGTATTTGATTTTCCACTGACGATTTATTTCCGCTGCGAAACTAGAGTAGTAGCTTTCCATTTTTCCTTCGCCGAATTTCCTTTCTAAAAACACTCCCGCCAGATATGGACTCTATCGAAATCAATTTCTATTTGATAGTTTTTACATTCGTAAATAATAATTTGTTAGTATCATCATTTATTTTGAGTAATTTTCTTATTTTTATTTTCTCGAATATCAAATTCTTCTTTTTAAATATAAGAAATGAAATTTTGAAACGAGGAAAGTCCGACCCTGGTCGCATAACAACCGATACGTATACTCCCTGCTAAAGGGGTGGTCTACTGCAGTAAACAGCGCCGTTCTGACATCGCGATTCTTTCCTATCCTAATCGTTCAATTTTATAATGGAAAAATCACCGTGAAAACTGTTAGTCGATTGTTGGTGCTGGTGTATATTTCCCGTATATAATATAAGTAGTGATAAGCTTCAAAATTTAAGGTAACTCGTAAAATTAATTCAATGTAAAATGTAGGTCAAAAGGACGCGCCATGCCCCAAAGTATTCATTATATACCATCCGGATAAACGTTCGATATTATTAGTTGCATTTCAAATCTAGATATTACTATGAAAAATTCATATTTAAATTATAGGCATTATTTTGATATTGAAGACGTACTAAATTATTTGGAATTATGTAACGTATTTAATTGACACTTATAGCCATTACTCTATTTTGGAAAATAACTTAATCATATTGTCCTTTTATACACGTAGAATTTATTATACAACGAAACACGTAAAATTACGGATCTAATTATATTTATAATCATGTATAATATACCTGAAGCGTTAAGATTCTAAAAATGTATAAATTACTAAATTGGTGAAATGGGAAAATAAAAACGGCAACACTGCAACTATTAGATGTTCGAGATGGCGCGAAACGAAGAAAAAAGAGGGAATCAACCAGTCGTGAAGAAAAAGGTCAAGATAATTATTGTTGTGTGTTGTTGAAATTCATAAAAACATACTTCGAAGTGTGTAATTATATTAAAGAAGCTATTACTACATTAGTTTATAAATATTATCGCGAAATGTTACACAATTGTTAACAAATAAACTAACATTTATCGTTGTTCCAGAAATTAAACGACACCCGTGAAAAGTCATCGTTCAAAGAATAATGGATCAGGACTGGAACATTTGAAACCTCAAATAGACCCCGCGCTCCTAAATGTGTAAGTTTACGAATTTTTATTAATTCTTTTGTATTATAAACTTTTGGTCCTAGAACAACCTAACCTAACCAAAAACACTCTGTATACGTGTATATAATTGAGAGACGTTGTCCCAATTAATAATTCATTTCGTACGATCTTCAATTGAATATATTGTGGGTCGCAAACATTTTACTCGTATAAACATTGTTTAAATTATCGTTCGAAAACATTACCATGGTGGATTGTCATTGAAAAACAAAATGTAGAATACGAAACTTCTTAGTAAGTATTTAGTATCGTTTCGGTGAGTATGTACATACTATATACGATATATGTATAGTTTCGAGGCATTGTTATTAAGTTGTTATCAGTATTATTTAATTATAGTTCTATCCACAGTTAAGATAAATTCTTAAAATAAATGTATAGTAAATTTTCTAAACTTTCGTCAATTTACGTGGCATTACCGACTGAGCAACTGTACAAAATGGAAACTGTATCTTGGAAAAAGATACACTTTTGAATCATCAACGCTAGATGGTATAATTTTCCGTTGACATATTCTTTTTGAAATATTTCGGGGGGAAAATATTTAATATATAAATAAAGGATTTATTTTTTTATTAAATATATAGTTATACGATTTATTTGATGAGTGATATAATTAAAAAGTTATTTCGGTATAAATAGATAGAAAAAGCGTAACGCCATCTAGTTTTTAGTAGATGATATAACGAGTCTCAAATATTTAATGTTACGAATTATGTTTATCGTCGACATTTTTAAAAGTGAGACAGAAAATGATTTTGAGAATCGTAATTTCCTCTTCGCTTTTAAACGTAAAATCCTAATTATTTTATCGGATTTGATAATATTTCAAATAAAATCAATTTAAAATGATATTTTAAATTTCACTCTATATAATAAAAAGTATATTTAAAACTGACATCAATTCTAAACAACCTTTTTATTCGTTTAGTGTAACACGTGTTTTTTTTTAATATCGACATCTGGTAATTCATTCCATGTTTACATGACACGTATAAATACATATTTTGTTTTAAATTCACGATTTTTTTTTGTATATTCTGACTTTTGAACACGTTATTGAATCGATAACGAGGATCAAACTACATTTATTGAAAGTACTATAAAAAATGTTTACAGTTGATCAAGTACACACTAAGTGTTGCAAAAATTTGTGTACTTTTATTATAATTCACGGTAAAAAATACGATTTAAATTAATTATGCTGGTAGAAAAATTAATAAAACAACCGAAAACGAAAATTAAGAGGTAAGAAGAGAAATAAAAAAATATGTTATTGATTTATATAATTTTGGGACGCCCTAAATGATAATTTTAGATAATATTTGATGTTCACATGGTTAAATTTACAAATATACAAAATCAATTTTGATTTTGATCAATGTTTAATCCGTGGTTTGTATTGGTAAATCATCGATTAAGAAACTGCGAAAACTAATAGATATTGGGGTTGAACAACACCAAAAATTTCTTAATTATCACAAGATTTCGTTTCTAATCATTATAATCCACAGCAGCACCAAGTTTTCTTATAATTACCACACATCAAGTGCTGATGAAGTCTTCATCGATACGGATATTGTTTCCGTGTGCTGTTAGTCTTCGAACGAAGATGTTATGGGGTCGTCAGCCCTTTGTATACAAAACGAAAAGTGGGAAAAAAGTAAAAAAAAACCTTGTGGTAGATAGGTGCCCTTCCGGATTGTTTCGAAGCACCTAAATATGTTCCGATTACTCTTCGTGTGATTTGAGACTTTGTAGAAGACACGTAATACCATTTTCCATGCATATGGGGTCCATTACTTTAAATAGGCTCTAAGACTATTAGCAAAAACATCAGTTTTCAAAAAATACCTGCATAAGATCCATAATTGTTTTTTATGAAGAATATGCTTATAAAGAACCGTTGTTGGATGGGTTTCAGTGTATCTTATGGACGGATTGAGGTGGTTACTCCTTAAAACATCAAAAAACTCCACGTCCGAAGTGACAATAATCATCTGGAAAGACGAGAAGTGGGAAAAAAGTAAAAAAAAACCTTGTGGTAGATAGGTGCCCTTCCGGATTGTTTCGAAGCACCTAAATATGTTCCGATTACTCTTCGTGTGATTTGAGACTTTGTAGAAGACACGTAATAACATTTTCCATGCATATGGGGTCCATTACTTTAAATAGGCTCCAAGACTATTAGCAAAAACATCAGTTTTCAAAAAATACCTGCATAAGGTCCATAATTGTTTTTTTATGAAGGATATGCTTATAAAGAACCGTTGTTGGATGGGTTTCAGTGTATCTTATGGACGGATTGAGGTGGTTACTCCTTAAAACATCAAAAAACTCCACGTCCGAAGTGACAATAATCATCTGGAAAGACGAGAAGTGGGAAAAAAGTAAAAAAAAACCTTGTGGTAGATAGGTGCCCTTCCGGATTGTTTCGAAGAACCTAAATATGTTCCGATTCCTCTTCGTGTGATTTGAGACTTTGTAGAAGACACGTAATAACATTTTCCATGCATATGGGTTCCATTACTTTAAATAGGCTCCAAGACTATTAGCAAAAACATCAGTTTTCAAAAAATATCCGCATAAGGTCCATAATTGTTTATTTATGAAGGATATGCTTATAAAGAACCGTTGTTGGATGGGTTTCAGTGTATCTTATCGACGGATTGAGGTGGTTACTCCTTAAAACATCAAAAAACTCCACGTCCGAAGTGACAATAATCATCTGGAAAGACGAGAAGTGGGAAAAAAGTAAAAAAAAACCTTGTGGTAGATAGGTGCCCTTCCGGATTGTTTCGAAGAACCTAAATATGTTCCGATTCCTCTTCGTGTGATTTGAGACTTTGTAGAAGACACGTAATAACATTTTCCATGCATATGGGGTCCATTACTTTAAATAGGCTCCAAGACTATTAGCAAAAACATCAGTTTTCAAAAAATACCTGCATAAGGTCCATAATTGTTTTTTTATGAAGGATATGCTTATAAAGAACCGTTGTTGGATGGGTTTCAGTGTATCTTATGGACGGATTGAGGTGGTTACTCCTTAAAACATCAAAAAACTCCACGTCCGAAGTGACAATAATCATCTGGAAAGACGAGAAGTGGGAAAAAAGTAAAAAAAAACCTTGTGGTAGATAGGTGCCCTTCCGGATTGTTTCGAAGAACCTAAATATGTTCCGATTCCTCTTCGTGTGATTTGAGACTTTGTAGAAGACACGTAATAACATTTTCCATGCATATGGGTTCCATTACTTTAAATAGGCTCCAAGACTATTAGCAAAAACATCAGTTTTCAAAAAATATCCGCATAAGGTCCATAATTGTTTATTTATGAAGGATATGCTTATAAAGAACCGTTGTTGGATGGGTTTCAGTGTATCTTATCGACGGATTGAGGTGGTTACTCCTTAAAACATCAAAAAACTCCACGTCCGAAGTGACAATAATCATCTGGAAAGACGAGAAGTGGGAAAAAAGTAAAAAAAAACCTTGTGGTAGATAGGTGCCCTTCCGGATTGTTTCGAAGAACCTAAATATGTTCCGATTCCTCTTCGTGTGATTTGAGACTTTGTAGAAGACACGTAATAACATTTTCCATGCATATGGGTTCCATTACTTTAAATAGGCTCCAAGACTATTAGCAAAAACATCAGTTTTCAAAAAATATCCGCATAAGGTCCATAATTGTTTATTTATGAAGGATATGCTTATAAAGAACCGCTGTTGGATGGGTTTCAGTGTATCTTATCGACGGATTGAGGTGGTTACTCCTTAAAACATCAAAAAACTCCACGTCCGAAGTGACAATAATCATCTGGAAAGACGAGAAGTGGGAAAAAAGTAAAAAAAAACCTTGTGGTAGATAGGTGCCCTTCCGGATTGTTTCGAAGAACCTAAATATGTTCCGATTCCTCTTCGTGTGATTTGAGACTTTGTAGAAGACACGTAATAACATTTTCCATGCATATGGGTTCCATTACTTTAAATAGGCTCCAAGACTATTAGCAAAAACATCAGTTTTCAAAAAATATCCGCATAAGGTCCATAATTGTTTATTTATGAAGGATATGCTTATAAAGAACCGTTGTTGGATGGGTTTCAGTGTATCTTATCGACGGATTGAGGTGGTTACTCCTTAAAACATCAAAAAACTCCACGTCCGAAGTGACAATAATCATCTGGAAAAGTTATGACTGTTCAATTTTGTTTTTTTTTTTTTTATTTGTACATTTACCTTTAATCTATGCACCAACATATATTGTTGTGAAGTATGTAATTATCGATAATTCCACGTTAATTACGACTAGTTTAGGAAAATTTATAACTACTAACAAATTCAATCTGAGTAAATAAAATATATAAAATTTAACTCATGTTTAACCTCCGGGCCTACCGAAGGTTATTCGTAATTCAATTCAACATTATAAAAATATTAAGCAAACATCAAAAGTTTTGTCAAGGATCAAAAAACAAGTGTTGTTATAGAATCGTATTCCTAAAGTGGTTAAGCACTTATGTAAAATAATTACTTATTAATGTAAGCAAACTTTATTTTTTTTTCTCTCGAGAATGAGATTTGATAACGTTTGAAAATAATTCATAATGATAACAACATCGCGTTGTAGTCGGTGGTATTTCGCAGTTTAGATATTGAAAATGAACGATTATCGCGATATTTCAATTCGTTGTGTTTTTATTTTCGTTTAAAGTGTTATTTAATATGATCAAACCATCGGATAACATATCTATACCTGTGAATCAAGTGATTAGAGAAAACAGAACGTTGGGTCGGATAAGGAGATTAAGTTTACCAGTTCAGAAAGTCTTGAGAAGAACGTGTAGTTTGAGAATTAGAGATGTTACTTGGTAAGATGTCTTTTATGTAAAAAAAAAACGTATCTAAATTATTAATTTCCTTTTATACTCAACCATATTGACAAAAACACTTTCACAACGTCCCTCTGAAGTCTGCTTCGATATGAACGCCATCTATTCAAACTTAAAAAAATTCCTATTTGCCACTTACATCGCAAATAAAACGGAAAATTCATGTAAGCAAAATGAATACTCATCAAACCTGATTACTTTACTAGGTAGATATCTAATGATGTTTAAATTAACTGCTCATTAATACGTTTTTAGTCACATCTCAAAGTATCAGTACTCCATTTGTCTGCAAATTTATTGTCGTGATCACAAAGTTGCAAAACGTGAATAAATAACGACTGCAAGTATCCCAAAAAAAATTTCACCAAAATGGCGCTCCTGTCGGACGAAATATCATATGATCGTTCAGTTCAGTCTTCCGTCCGTCTTATTTGAGTGACTTCTGTGAAATAAAGTGAAGTATTCAGTATTATAAAAATTTTAAATGAGTAGATACGTTTTTGGATAGATTGGAACTAACCTATAATTTTAGTTGATACATTTTGAAATATAAACGTTCTGTTTGCGCCACTGTGTATTTCATTTGATAATCAAGAATTAAATTCTAATTTTGATAACATTTTCGACAGTGCTTGTTTAGTTCGACAAAAATTTTTGATATAAAATCATTCTATAGCACGAATTTTCACTGTTCGTTATTGAAAAACAAAATTAACGACCAATAAATTATTCAAAAGCACTTTTGATAAAATATTGACTGGATTGGAATGTGGTAGTTATTATTTCGAAATTAAGATATTCAAAACGTCAATTTTATTGGACCACGTTATACTGGTTTAAATAATTATTTATTCAATTCCAACGACAACATTTAATTTTTTAATATTCGATGGTTTTATTGGAGAAAATATAAATATTATACGAATGTTGTAAAAAGTTTTTAATATTTCATTCAATATATATTTATGACGTCCGAACTAATAGTAAAATTAGCTTAATGCAGTCGTAAATAGCTAAAAACTGTCTAAATATAGCCAATAATTAATATAACCTAACATTTGAATAATAAAATCCCGATGAAACATTTGCCGAATTGGAATTTTCATGATGATCTGTTATGTGAGTAATTTTAGTTGACGTGGTGCAATTTTGAAAATTTTCTACGTCCAATATAGTCACTTAAACATCAGAAAATCAACATTTCCAGCTACGATCTAATCTACAACACGATTCAGGAAAATCTGTTTATCGAAAATAAATTTCTGAATGAATTTAGCGTATCTAAAATTTGGCAATGGGAATGAAACAAAACGTCATATAGTTGGATTTATATATATTTGAATCACGTTTGTGGGTAGACGTCCAGACGTTCGTTACTTAAATAATATCAATAAAATATTTATAACAAATAAAAGAAAAAGAAAAAGTGGTTTCAAAGTGTCGAAGAATGTGCGTGCTGTATTTATATTCGGAGTAAGATATCAAAGAGTTTTTAACTATGGAACTTTTCAATCAACTCGGTACGATATCGGTTGATACAACGTAATAAATTATCACCTATCCAAAAAACCAGGTATATCTGACAATACAATTATATAAAAAATTTCGAAAAGCGTACTTTTAACAACAGAAATTAGTTGTTTCATTCACGGTAATATCAGTTAATAAAATGTTTAATCAGTAAAACTAGTGAAGAATCGTTTGATCTGGCAACGCTGTGTACGTGCGATTATGGTATGACATTAGGGATGGCGATTATTTCTAAAACAGATCGATTTTTAAATCGATTCGAATTGTATCGTGATGAATAGATTCATAAAAAATCGAGATCTAAAAGATCGATTTAAAAAAAATCGAGTTTATATTCATAATTAAAATGTTAATTAATTTTAGGGAAAATAAAGTTGAAATTATATTCAAATAAGACGGACGGAAGACTGAACTGAACGATCATATCTAGATGTCGTTTCCTTTATTTTTAGTTGTATTTTGTCAAATAAAACGAAAAAAAAAATTCTTTCGTGCGCTAATAATCTTGATAACATCGATACATTTCACAATATCTAATCGAAAATCCCCAAACCGAATGTTTTCTTTCGTAACCGTTAGTTCCGCCAATGCAGTCAGCTGGTTATAATGCTACGCCGGCGAGTCAGGTGGTGGCGGCGGCGGTAGCGGAGGAAGGGCAAGAGAAACGTGGTTGCCTAGCTAGTGTCAAGTAGATGTGTTGGTTGTGTAGAACAGTCGCCGCGCATTTCGATCAATATACTTAAAACGACCGTTTCGTACATTTCAACTTTTCTTATTATGTCAAATACCGTAGTAATTATTAAAACAATGCCGTCCGGTACTATTCAATTAACGAGGTCACTTCGCAATCACTGATGACGGTCATGCGGTTTTTAATCGAGCTGGCAATTCCTAAACGGCACGTGCATTTCGCTATAAATACAATTTATTTCGATCAGTGTTTTCCGGATTATACGTCTGTCGATGAATCGGAAGGTCATTAACTTGATTATGTACCAAAAACGTGCTAAATACCTGTGATAAACATTTATAAATATTTTTATTTGATAGTGCCTTTTATGTATCGGTATAGTAATTGTTTTGACTCCGAAAAGAACTGATTGTGTTTTTAATTTATAACGTTGCTCGAAAATTATGTCTGCGTACGAATTTTGTGGTCGGACGATTAACATTCTGTGATGTTGTGCTTTATACAAGGTTTAGATGAAAAATATGCTATTAAAGAAGCTGGCATTAAGGAACATAAACTTTATACGGTCAAAAAGATATTTATGTTGCGAAAATCCAGGTAAAATATAAATTTATCAGTTAATCGTGTAACGGAATGTTTGTACTCGATATATGACTAAGGAGTGGATTTGAAGTCACAAAAATGGCGATCTGAAATCGATTAATCGATTCTTCGGACTAAATAAATTATTATCGAATTTCTCGATAAGAGATTCCAGAGATTGTATATCATATCATATGTTTCTTGTTTTTCATAAAATCGATTCATATTTACATTGTAAAAACGATGTTTTGAAAATCGATTTGTTAGATTGTGAATCGATTAAAAAATCGATCTTTTTTTGGAAGTAATCGCTAGCTCTAGAAACGTTTTCGAAATACGAACAGTTTCAGTATATATATATATATATATATATATATATATATATATATATATATATATATATATATATATATATATATATATTTATAGAAAAACTATATTAACAAAAAAATCATTATTCAATTCTGCATAGCGGTTGGTAATTCAATTAAGAAAAAACATTTTGATTTATCGATCGAAATAGTTTAGCGAAAATTTTCCAGACGAATCATCAAATATTCCGAGGAATTTTCTATCGTTTTAAAGATAGAATTCGAGAAAATTTCATCAAGAAAAAGTAACCCATATAAAAATAGATTTTCACCGCATAATCACTGTCAAGGAAACGGTTTTTATTTTCAAAGGAAAATGACGGTATTTATATTCGTTTCCGTATGATAAACATTTTTCTCCTGTTATATTACAATTATAAAAAATGTTTCAAAAAAAAAAACGTTATCCCGTCTATATATTAGATAGAAAACTGAAAAATATTTGTTGTAAAAAATTTTAAACATTTTTCGCGATTTTGCCGCAACTACTGGCAACATTGTATCGACATTTTATACGAATATGTTACGGCAGATAATACATCCAACGAATTTGTTTTTATATCCGATAGATGGCGCTAGTCATACAGTTCGTACCAAATAGAACGTAACTTTTTCAATATTAGATTTATTAAGCTAAAATTCGGTACTTTTGATAAAACTCGATACTTTGTATATATTTTTATTTGAAAATTATCTTCTAAACGGTTGGGAGTCGGCTATTGAACAGACATTGAATTACGATTAATTTTTGAGGTTAATTTATTTCTGTAGCATAAACTTTTTCTTCGAGATACGATTGAACTGTAATAATTTAAAAGATTGTGTCGTTTTGCTAGATTGGAAACGTGTCGTACCACCTACGTTAATTTGTATGTCGTTAAAAAATTATTCTAATGAAAATAAACCATCCGTCGAAGTTTGTAATCGAAAAGCGGAATCGTACAATTTCCTTTATCACATTATTATATGCCTACAAAAGGTTATCGATTATTTATCAGCATATATTATTATTTCATTATGATAATGAAACAGTTCTAACAGAATATTCGTCTTCGAATGCGGTAAGTTCGTCCAACTGTTTTTATTTCTTAATATAAAAAAAATTTGCTACAAAATGGATGTGGCAAATTTTAAGGTTATGTAGCATAAATATCTGTATACGGATTCTTAATGAAAGGTAACGCAAAATATTTGTTTTCGAAATACGTTACCTTGGACACATGTTATTTTGGAATTTTATCAAAAGCGACTTTGCCAGCACAGCGGGTTATACAGGGTAACGAGAAAGAATCTTTTCTACAAATCAGTTTAATGAAAAATGAAAATTTTTTTTTCAGGTCCTCTGGTAATTTCGGGAGCGCGGGGGCACGTTCAGCTCCGAGTACGCCCCTCGAACAACAAATTCTTGGCAGTCCCGCACTATCTCCGGACGTTCTTTCCAACTCGCCGACATCTGTAGTCTATCAAACTAGTCCAAGCCATGCGTTATTCACTAAGTGTGACAAGTAAGTTTTTTCTTCGGCGAAATATGAAGGATAAACTGTTTATCCTTCATATTTATAATTGAGATAAAACGAGAATAAGATATCGGCAAGTAGGCTTCGAAAAGTCTTTAAATAGGATATGAAAATAGACTGGTGTTGCGTTGGGAAGTCAATCACCCTGTCATGTATTTTAAGAAATAGAAAGTAGGTGCATCGTTAGTACATTTTTCATTCCATTATTTTCAAAAATCAATCGAATGTGTGAATTTTTTCAAAAGGAAATTGTGTGTATTTATATTGATTTTTATCGGCCGTTTCCGTTCTATTTAACGTAAATTTGTTTTATCTCGAAATGATTTATTTTCTCGTTAATCGAATCTGATAATTAGTTTAGTGTTGTGGTCACTATGGTTAAGACGCATTATAAATTCAAAAATATGCGCAACAGATTCGGGAAATTGAGAAAAAAATTGAAAAAGAAAACGCCGATTATCATAATAGATGGCAGGGGGTGCGATGATTCGTTTTTATCGTTTTCGGATAGTCTCGATAATGTAGATTTGGAGTAAGTAATCGTAAAAAGGTTTTAAACAATAATACGAACGAAAGAAGATACAATCATCCTTCGAATGTATACAGGGTGTCGCACGACGAGTTAAAACTATCTGTATATATGGGAAAATACCGCAAGTCGACTGTAACTTTGTTATTTTATATAGAACACCCTGTATATTAATACATTTTTGAAATCTACGTTAAATTTTACTACACTTTTGTCTAAAAACTTTTTTCGAAAAATATATACTTTTTGAGTTATTGAGTTTTTTGTAAAAAATTTGACAGTTGCAGACTCTTATTAATTATTTTTTTACGAAGTTATCCTTAAGGATATGAAAATGGTTTTTATTCAGTTGCTTTTAGCATGGTCACACGTATTCGAATCTATAATGAAAAATGTTTCATTTCATACAGGGTGTGTATAAAAAGTGTTCAAAGTTTAACTTCATAAATATCAAATATCTTCATTTTTTTTAAATAGAACACCCTGTATATTAATACATTTTTGAAATCTACGTAAAATGTTAGTATACTTTTGTCTAAGAACTTTTTTCCAAAAATGCATACTTTTTGAGTTATTGAGTTTTTTGTAAAAAATTTAACCGTTGCACACCCTTATAAATTATTTTTTTACGAGGACACTCTTCAAGATATGAAAATGATTTTTATTCGGTTGTTTTTAGCAAAATTAGACGTATTTAAATCTATGTTGAAAATTTTCTTATTTCATACAGGGTGTGTATAAAAAGTGTTCAAAGTTTAACTTCATAAATATCAAATATCTTCATTTTTTTAAATAGAACACCCTGTATATTAATACATTTTTGAAATCTACGTAAAATTATAGTATACTTTTGTCTAAAAACTTTTTCCGAAAAATGTATACTTTTTGAGTTATTAATTTTTTTGTAAAAAATTTTACCTTTGCAGACCCTTATTAATTATTTTTTAACGAAGATACCCTTAAAGGTATGAAAATGTTTTCTGTTCGGTCGCTTTTAGCAAGATCAGACGTATTTATATCTATGTTAAAAATTTTCTTATTTTATACAGGGTGTGTATAAAAAGTGTTCAAAGTTTAACCTCATAAATATCAAATTTCTCTATTTTTTTAAATAGAACATCCTGTATATTGATACATTTTTGAAATCTACGTAAAATTTTAGTGTACTTTTGTTTAAAAACTTTTTTCGAAAAATACTTACTTTTTGAGTTATTGAGTTTTTTGTAAAAAATTTAACCGTTGCACACCCTTATAAATTATTTTTTTACGAGGACACTCTTCAAGATATGAAAATGATTTTTATTCGGGTGTTTTTAGCAAAATTAGACGTATTTAAATCTATGTTGAAAATTTTCTTATTTCATACAGGGTGTGTATAAAAAGTGTTCAAAGTTTAACTTCATAAATATCAAATTTCTTTATTTTTTTAAATACAACACCCTGTATATTAATATATTTTTGAAATCTACGTGAAATTTTAGTATACTTTTGTTTAAAAACTTTTTTCGAAAAATACTTACTTTTTGAGTTATTGAGTTTTTTGTAAAAAATTTAACCGTTGCAGACCCTTATTAATTATTTTTTAACGAAGATACCCTTAAAGGTATGAAAATGTTTTCTGTTCGGTCGCTTTTAGCAAGATCAGACGTATTTAAATCTATGTTAAAAATTTTCTTATTTTATACAGGGTGTGTATAAAAAGTGTTCAAAGTTTAACCTCATAAATATCAAATTTCTCTATTTTTTTAAATAGAACATCCTGTATATTGATACATTTTTGAAATCTACGTAAAATTTTAGTATACTTTTGTCTAAAAACTTTTTTCGAAAAAAGCATAATTTTTGAGTTATTAATTTTTTTGTAAAAAATTTTACCGTTGCAGACTCTTATTAATTATTTTTTAAGGAAGATACCCTTAAAGGTATGAAAATGTTTTCTGTTCGGTCGCTTTTAACAAGATCAGACGTATTTAAATCTATGTTAAAAATTTTCTTATTTTATACAGGGTGTGTATAAAAAGTGTTCAAAGTTTAACCTCATAAATATCAAATTTCTCTATTTTTTTAAATAGAACATCCTGTATATTGATACATTTTTGAAATCTACGTAAAATTTTAGTGTACTTTTGTTTAAAAACTTTTTTCGAAAAATACTTATTTTTTGAGTTATTGAGTTTTTTGTAAAAAATTTAACCGTTGCACACCCTTATAAATTATTTTTTTACGAGGACACTCTTCAAGATATGAAAATGATTTTTATTCGGTTGTTTTTAGCAAGATCAGACGTATTTAAATCTATGTTGAAAATTTTCTTATTTCATACAGGGTGTGTATAAAAAGTGTTCAAAGTTTAACTTCATAAATATCAAATTTCTTTATTTTTTTAAATACAACACCCTGTATATTAATACATTTTTGAAATCTACGTGAAATTTTAGTATACTTTTGTCTAAAAACTTTTTTCGAAAAAAGCATAATTTTTGAGTTATTGAGTTTTTTGTAAAAAATTTGACCGTTGCAGACCCTTATAAATTATTTTTTTACGAGGACACTCTTCAAGATATGAAAATGATTTTTATTCGGTTGTTTTTAGCAAGATCAGACGTATTTGAATCTATGTTGAAAATTTTCTTATTTCATACAGGGTGTGTATAAAAAGTGTTCAAAGTTTAACTTCATAAGTATCAAATTTTTTCATTTTTTTTTAAGTAGAACCACCCGGTTTTTTATATTTTAATGCATTCAGGGGTGAAAAATAAGGCAAATTAATGTATATTTTCCTATACCTAAATCCTTTCCCAACTAAATTAGAGATGTATAGGGTGTTCTATTAAAAATAACAGTTACAATCGACTTCCGGTAGAATCGGAAGTCGGTCATCTTTGAAAATATTTTATTTAAAAAGATCGTATCCTAAACCCCAAATTTAGAAATTTTCATGATTCTACTATATAAATATTTCGCCATATACAGATAGTTTTAACTCGTCGTGGGACACCCTGTACAACTTAAATGTTACTTTTACGAAATATCGTGAAAATACGGTGATTTATTTTATATACATTTATGACAATTCATTTTTTATGTTTCAACAATTTTAGTATAAAAATTTCGTAAACTTATATATAATAAAATGTCGATAAAACAAAATTTGAAAAAAAAAAAATCAAACATTTTGGTTATTGAAATAAAATATAATAAATCCAATAAGTTTTTTGCGTAAATTCGGGTTTTCTATAAATACAAGAGTGCTACGTAAGTTTCGAGCGAATATGTCAAATATGACATTACCGTCATAAAATTTGACATTTAAAATGTCAAACGTGTGCTATTTGAGGTGTTTATGTCACTTGTCACAATAAACTTGCGTCAAATATTGGAAACAAATTATTTTCTATGACTAACCTAACCTAACAAACGTATTCATCTTCATACCGAAATATATTTATGATTATAAATATTCGTTTTTATTTGTCTATTTTGAAATTTTCGTAACAACCCTCGTAGTATATCATTCGTAAAAAAGAAATAATTGAATAACAATAGAATTATCAGTAGCGAAGATTCGAAGATACGAAAATTGATGAATTTCATACTATACTTAAAGTTAAACATTGTTGCCAGATTTGAAAAAAAGTATGGGAATTTAGAATATGCAATCGATAAATTTAATAGTATTTAGTTGTTAATTATAGTTTTTGGTTTACGAATTCAATATAAAATATGATAATTTAAATTGCAAATATCGCGATTTGCAAATTCGGTATGTACATGTCGTCAAAAAAATTAGATAAATTTAATACAACGCTAGTTGTTAACAATTGTATAGATTGGAATTGAATTCGTCCTTCGTGATCTAATAAGAATCAGTTTACAGTGGAAAGTAGATTTATATTTATTGACCTCCTTTCCTAATTCAATAAATATGAAAATCTTCCGAGACAATTACGAGTAAGTATTAATTTTATACAGTTAGAAGGTTTTCGAAGTAAAAAAATATTTTCCTAAAAATTCGGAAAAGCGATTGGTTGTAAATAATTGTGGTAAAACGTTTTTATAACAAATTTTCCACGTCTTACCATTCAGAAATAACTTAACCCTACAAAATGTTGAGTAAAATTAACTCAAATTTACGTATATATTTAAAATTTTTTGAATGTCGTCGTAAAGGTATTTTTTCGAGTTTCTTCACTAAAATTCATTCACCCCCTTGTAGGGGACGAAATTCGCTTAAAACCTGCAATTTTCGACTTTAAATACGAGGATAAGACAATAAATTCTCACATAATTTACTTATACGAGGTCTGGTTATTAAATAACGGGACTGGTTACGAAAAAAGGTTTTTATTATAAAAATTTTTCCAAATTCCAATGCTCCCCTTTAATATACTTGCCTTCCACTCGCCACACACCTTTCCATACGTTTTTTTCCATTGATCGAAGCAGTGCTGGAAGTCTTCTTCGGCGAGGGCCTTCAGAAGCTCTACAGTTTTTTGTTTTACCGCTTCCATCGACTCAAATCGGCTTCCTTTCAATGCAGATTTTATCTCCGGAAACAAATAAAGTCGCACGATGCTAAATCGGGCGAGAAAGTCGGTTGTTCAAGCACTGCTTCACGTTATGGACAAAATCGCGACGTTTTTTTACGAATTCGATTTCGCAGTGTTGCCCAAACTGACAAATAGTAAGTTTATTTGACAGTCTGATCCTCCGGAACCCATTCAGTCACCACTATACCGTTAATATCGAAAAAAACGATCGACATTGCATTGAATTTTGATTTGCTCTTTCGGCCTTCACTAAAGCGTTTGCTACACTCAAAAACACGCCAACGAGATAGAAAATTGTCTCTATAGGCCTTTTTCAACAATTTATAGCACTATTTTCGCACGTCTAGGGTCCGCTAGGCGCGCAGTCCAGTTATTTAATAATCAGTCCTCGTATTTAAAATTTAAAATTCCTCCACCTTAATATTTATGAATTTATTTAAAAAAAAAACAGTATTTCGTTTACTGAAAGAGCACGTGAAGACACACACGTTTGAATTGCGCCAATAAATCATAATGTATTTGTTGTTTATCAAAATGAAACTTGTGACATTTGATTACTCCAATAAACTCGTCGACTTAGTCGACTTAAATACATCAGAAAGTTTATACCAAGTGCAGTAAGTAGAAAGCAACATTAATTTTGTATAAACTTCATATTATGTGTATTAATACGAGAAACATCCACAAATTTTAATATCATCCTCTATATTGTGCGGACTTAAATCCTCGCGATTGTTTCCTATTTGTTTAAATGGCCGGTCGTCGCGAATTTCAACGAAAACAACTATTTTTATATTCGAAAATATATCGAACTACCCTCGTAGCAGAAAGCGAATATATAATTGAAATTTTATTATATCCGATAGTAATCGATTCAAAAATTCGAATTTCCTTGTGAAATTGTTTTAAAACGATGATTCATTATCTTATTATGTAAAAACAAATCGGTTGTAGATATCCAGGACCGTCTTTTCGCGGAAGTTGAGGTTAGGTTATGACTCGATATTAAAAACGTTTACGTCGTTATGTATTACCGATAAAAATTTCCAACAAAAAAGTTTAAAGCAAGTTAAATATGTTGGATTTGACAATTTTTAGTTCGCGAATTCAAAGTTTATTACGAGGTCTGGTCTATTGAATATCTAGAGGGCGCCCTAGACGGGTAGTGCGTTCCGTGTACGTTCCAAAACACGTTTCTGTCACTATTATAGTATTTGTACAGGAGCGGTTCCTCGTGGAGTAACGTATCAATCTTAAATTTTTCGTTAAATTTAAAAAAAAAACGATTAAATGCTATAAATTGTTACAAAAGGCCTGTGGGGACAATTTTTTATGTGTAACACGTGTTTTTGAGTAGTATAAGCACCCAGATCGTCCTAAGACTGTTTCAACACCGAAAACTGTGACCAAAATCAACCAAATTCCACGTACGGATCGTCGATTATAAACATTTTAAACGAGGTATAACACATTTGACACTGACCAAAATATTTTGCGTATGGAACACAACTGAAACAAAATTTTCGATGTCCTCAACATCATTTTCAATCTAAATTCACAAAATTCGATAAAACACTCGATTTCGTACGTTTAACTTTCAACTTTCGATTGTATTAATCATAGTATTTTGTCTACGCACGTCCCAAAACACGTATCAATCTCAAATTACTCGTTAAATTGAAAAAACAACCGATTAAATGTTATAAATTGTTACAAAAGGCCCGTGGGGACAATTTTCTACGTGTAACACGTGTTTTTGAGTAGTATAAGCACCCAGATCGTCCTAAGACTGTTTCAACACCGAAAACTGTGACCAAAATCAACCAAATTCCACGTACGGATCGTCGATTAGAAACATTTTACACGAGGTATAACACATTTGACTCTGACCAAAATATTTTGCGTATGGAACACAACTGAAACAAAATTTTCGATTTCCTGAATATTATTTTTAATCTGAATTCACAAAATTCGATAAAACACTCGATTTCGTACGTCTAACTTTAATTTTCGATTGTATTAATTATAATATTTTATCTACGCACGTCCCAAAACACGTATCAATCTCAAATTACTCGTTAAATTGAAAAAACAACCGATTAAATGTTATAAATTGTTACAAAAGGCCCGTGGGGACAATTTTCTACGTGTAACACGTGTTTTTGAGTAGTATAAGCACCCAGATCGTCCTAAGACTGTTTCAACACCGAAAACTGTGACCAAAATCAACCAAATTCCACGTACGGATCGTCGATTAGAAACATTTTACACGAGGTATAACACATTTGACTCTGACCAAAATATTTTGCGTATGGAACACAACTGAAACAAAATTTTCGATTTCCTGAATATTATTTTTAATCTGAATTCACAAAATTCGATAAAACACTCGATTTCGTACGTCTAACTTTAATTTTCGATTGTATTAATTATAATATTTTATCTACGCACGTCCCAAAACACGTATCAATCTCAAATTACTCGTTAAATTGAAAAAACAACCGATTAAATGTTATAAATTGTTACAAAAGGCCCGTGGGGACAATTTTCTACGTGTAACACGTGTTTTTGAGTAGTATAAGCACCCAGATCGTCCTAAGAATGTTTCAACACCGGAAACTGTGACCAAAATCAACCAAATTCCACGTACGGATCGTCGATTATAAACATTTTAAACGAGGTATAACACATTTGACGCTGACTAAAATATTTTGCGTATGGAACACAACTGAAACAAAATTTTCGATGTCCTCAACATCATTTTCAATCTGAATTCACAAAATTCGATAAAACACTCGATTTCGTACGTCTAACTTTCAACTTTCGATTGTATTAATCATAATATTTTGTCTACGCACGCCCCAAAACACGTATCAATCTCAAATTACTCGTTAAATTGAAAAAAAAACCGATTAAATGTTATAAATTGTTACAAAAGGCCCGTGGGGACAATTTTTTATGTGTAACACGTGTTTTTGAGTAGTATAAGCACCCAGATCGTCCTAAGAATGTTTCAACACCGGAAACTGTGACCAAAATCAACCAAATTCCACGTACGGATCGTCGATTAGAAACATTTTACACGAGGTACAACACATTTGACTCTGACCAAAATATTTTGCGTATGGAACACAACTGAAACAAAATTTTCGATGTCCTCAACATCATTTTCAATCTGAATTCACAAAATTCGATAAAACACTCGATTTCGTACGTCTAACTTTCAACTTTCGATTGTATTAATCATAATATTTTATCTACGCACGTCCCAAAACACGTATCAATCTCAAATTACTCGTTAAATTGAAAAAAAAAACCGATTAAATGTTATAAATTGTTACAAAAGGCCTGTGGGGACAATTTTTTATGTGTAACACGTGTTTTTGAGTAGTATAAGCACCCAGATCGTCCTAAGACTGTTTCAACACCGGAAACTGTGACCAAAATCAACCAAATTCCACGTACGGATCGTCGATTAGAAACATTTTACACGAGGTACAACACATTTGACTCTGACCAAAATATTTTGCGTATGGAACACAACTGAAACAAAATTTTCGATTTCCTGAATATTATTTTTAATCTGAATTCACAAAATTCGATAAAACACTCGATTTCGTACGTCTAACTTTAATTTTCGATTGTATTAATTATAATATTTTATCTACGCACGTCCCAAAACACGTATCAATCTCAAATTACTCGTTAAATTGAAAAAACAACCGATTAAATGTTATAAATTGTTACAAAAGGCCCGTGGGGACAATTTTCTACGTGTAACACGTGTTTTTGAGTAGTATAAGCACCCAGATCGTCCTAAGACTGTTTCAACACCGAAAACTGTGACCAAAATCAACCAAATTCCACGTACGGATCGTCGATTATAAACATTTTAAACGAGGTATAACACATTTGACACTGACCAAAAAATTTTGCGTATGGAACACAACTGAAACAAAATTTTCGATTTCCTGAATATTATTTTTAATCTGAATTCACAAAATTCGATAAAACACTCGATTTCGTACGTCTAACTTTAATTTTCGATTGTATTAATTATAATATTTTATCTACGCACGTCCCAAAACACGTATCAATCTCAAATTACTCGTTAAATTGAAAAAACAACCGATTAAATGTTATAAATTGTTACAAAAGGCCCGTGGGGACAATTTTCTACGTGTAACACGTGTTTTTGAGTAGTATAAGCACCCAGATCGTCCTAAGACTGTTTCAACACCGAAAACTGTGACCAAAATCAACCAAATTCCACGTACGGATCGTCGATTATAAACATTTTAAACGAGGTATAACACATTTGACACTGACCAAAAAATTTTGCGTATGGAACACAACTGAAACAAAATTTTCGATTTCCTGAATATTATTTTTAATCTGAATTCACAAAATTCGATAAAACACTCGATTTCGTACGTCTAACTTTAATTTTCGATTGTATTAATTATAATATTTTATCTACGCACGTCCCAAAACACGTATCAATCTCAAATTACTCGTTAAATTGAAAAAACAACCGATTAAATGTTATAAATTGTTACAAAAGGCCCGTGGGGACAATTTTCTACGTGTAACACGTGTTTTTGAGTAGTATAAGCACCCAGATCGTCCTAAGACTGTTTCAACACCGAAAACTGTGACCAAAATCAACCAAATTCCACGTACGGATCGTCGATTAGAAACATTTTACACGAGGTACAACACATTTGACTCTGACCAAAATATTTTGCGTATGGAACACAACTGAAACAAAATTTTCGATGTCCTCAACATCATTTTCAATCTGAATTCACAAAATTCGATAAAACACTCGATTTCGTACGTCTAACTTTCAACTTTCGATTGTATTAATCATAATATTTTATCTACGCACGTCCCAAAACACGTATCAATCTCAAATTACTCGTTAAATTGAAAAAAAAACCGATTAAATGTTATAAATTGTTACAAAAGGCCTGTGGGGACAATTTTTTATGTGTAACACGTGTTTTTGAGTAGTATAAGCACCCAGATCGTCCTAAGACTGTTTCAACACCGGAAACTGTGACCAAAATCAACCAAATTCCACGTACGGATCGTCGATTAGAAACATTTTACACGAGGTACAACACATTTGACTCTGACCAAAATATTTTGCGTATGGAACACAACTGAAACAAAATTTTCGATTTCCTGAATATTATTTTTAATCTGAATTCACAAAATTCGATAAAACACTCGATTTCGTACGTCTAACTTTAATTTTCGATTGTATTAATTATAATATTTTATCTACGCACGTCCCAAAACACGTATCAATCTCAAATTACTCGTTAAATTGAAAAAACAACCGATTAAATGTTATAAATTGTTACAAAAGGCCCGTGGGGACAATTTTCTACGTGTAACACGTGTTTTTGAGTAGTATAAGCACCCAGATCGTCCTAAGACTGTTTCAACACCGAAAACTGTGACCAAAATCAACCAAATTCCACGTACGGATCGTCGATTATAAACATTTTAAACGAGGTATAACACATTTGACACTGACCAAAAAATTTTGCGTATGGAACACAACTGAAACAAAATTTTCGATTTCCTGAATATTATTTTTAATCTGAATTCACAAAATTCGATAAAACACTCGATTTCGTACGTCTAACTTTAATTTTCGATTGTATTAATTATAATATTTTATCTACGCACGTCCCAAAACACGTATCAATCTCAAATTACTCGTTAAATTGAAAAAACAACCGATTAAATGTTATAAATTGTTACAAAAGGCCCGTGGGGACAATTTTCTACGTGTAACACGTGTTTTTGAGTAGTATAAGCACCCAGATCGTCCTAAGACTGTTTCAACACCGAAAACTGTGACCAAAATCAACCAAATTCCACGTACGGATCGTCGATTAGAAACATTTTACACGAGGTATAACACATTTGACTCTGACCAAAATATTTTGCGTTAACGGGGGTTTGTTGTAGATGTAGAATATTTTTTATAATAAAACCCTTTTTCGTTATTTAATAACCAGATCTGGAGGATACTTAAATGAATTTTCTTTCTTTTTAATCCGTTCGAAATCCTCGATCTTCATGATAACGACAAGTTTCAAATTGACGTAATTTATTTTGTTGTAGAGCGTCTTTGAAACATCTGTCGACGTCGACGCCGGTGATGACGGCTCAGGCGCAAATTACCGAACCTCCTAGTCCTAAAACAACCAAAGACCCCAAAATTCGCACCACCTCGAAAGCGCGACAAAAAAAATTCCTTCGACATTTTCCGAACGTCGAAGACGACGAAAAAGTATTGAATCATTATTCGTGCGCACTTATCGGAGATATTTTATTACAGGGCCACCTCTATATTACTAAAAATTACTTCGCTTTTTATTCCAACGTATTCGGATATGTTACCAAGGTGAGTTTTGATATTTCGTCGATTATTATTCGCCCTTCACGCAGATCCGGAAAGGCGAAGTATTTTCGATTAGTAGCCAGTCCGGATCTGTTCATAGGTATTTATGTGGGCGAATTTACGTTAAACGATCGAATGTTTTTTGTTTTTTTTTTTGTTTCGTAGCTCTTAATTCCGATACTTACTGTAGAAAATATAACGAAAGAAAAAACAGCCAGGATAATACCTAACGCCGTCGGTGTTTCGACTAGCGAGGATAAGCACGTATTTGGTAGTTTAATATCGAGAGATAATACGCTGATATACATGAGAACGGTATGGCAGAAAGCCAAAAATGCATATCCCGTTATAATAGAGCCGGAAATCGAAGTAAGTAGAAAAAAATTCCGATAAATTCCATACCGTATTGCATTTCGAGTTATATCCGGATATTTTCCAGGAACCGGATTTGGATTCCAGTGATTCAGTAGAAGCGGAAAGCGGTAGGGATTCGCCGCCTATCGAAATAAAGCCTAAATTTTCTCTAGTTAAAATTATTCCTAAAGGACGTCGACCTAGTGACGTAGACGGTAATAATTCAATTTATTATTAATTTCATTAAACTTTACTATCAAATTTTATAACTTAACGTCAATTTTATTCATTTCCGAACAATCTTTGAAAATATTTACACTTGGCAACATAACGATCTTAACGTATAGTAGAGGTGGGCGTTCCGTTTATCGTCCATAACGGCAATTGTAACCTAAACGTTATTATATTTAATAACGATTAAATGAAAACGTTAAATTCGAAAAAAAATAATCGAAATTTCTTGATATTAATTCAGTATCGCGTCACCGACTTGCTACTATATCATTAACAGACGGCGTTATATAATAAAGATGACGTAATTGTTTATACGGGGTACGAACGAAATGTTGAATACAAAAAATGCATTATCTAATATTTTTAAGTGAATCGGCGGTTTACAAAGTCGTTAAAAAATATATATCGTTATTATACATGGTATTAGTGGTGAAAAATCATTTTTTAAATAACAGATAATTCGTACTTAAAAGTTTTATGGTGATTTCCGATTTTTTTTTTAGGCACGCAATACGACTCTGCAGGCTTTATTAGCGTCCTCAAACAATCTATAATAGAATTTCGCAAATTACCACGTCAGAGTCTCATCTTGTGCGCCACAACTTTATTGCTCATTCTTCTTTTTTTCTCAGCCGGTATATTACTTTATCGAATTAGCAAAATACAAAACAAATACTCAATGGTGTTCCACGAGAACATGATCAAAGGCTCTAACGATGTCTACAGCGACCTCTTGCAGTGGCATTCCCAAATGCATTCGAAATCAGCGGGAGCCGTTAATAATTTCTTAGATTCGAATTTGGTTTTAATTGCTCAGGTAAATATTGCGACAGATAAGTAAACTGAAACGATTTATAAAAAAAATGATTTTTTTTTTAGGTTAGGCAGTCCTTAGAAGCGTTATCTTCGATTCTCGTACAATCCAGCAGTACTCAAGGTCACGAATCTGATCCAAAACCTTTAGAAGCGTCCAAAGATAACAGTTAGCCAACTAGTCAGTCCTACACCATCAACAAATCTTTTAGATGAAAAAAAAACAACTAAAACCTTATCAGTATTCGATTAGATTTAAAAAAAAAAAAGTACACCAATAATCGATCACAAACACTTAGGTGATATTAATGCCGAATACAGTAGCTTCGATTTCTGATCGTTAAATGTATTTTTTAATCAAACTTGATTAAGGTGCAAAACATTACCTCTAATACAATTATTTCGATTCTGATTTATGTACGAAATCCCTCTAAAAACTTTCTATTTCTTCTCCTCGATCTTTCTCGAATATACGTGATCGTTCCGGACTTAAAACACACCCGTCACAAATCCCACCGACTGCGCCAATTAACCGATACACCTAACGAGAATAATGACAGGCGCGATGTATAAAAAAAATGACAACTATCAATGATTTTGTTATGAATTGAACGCTGATTCTATAAGCCGACAAATGATTGTTGTTTAAGGACATTTTTAGACCATTTCTGAGATTGACTAACGTTGAAATATCATAAAATGTTCACGCTCGTCATAAATTGCTAATCCCACTGACACTACTGACACAAATTTTACGACAATGAGTTACTTTGATGATTAGAGATCCTATTGACTGCGCCAATTACAAATTCGGAGGTTAGGGAACGATCAGACATCGGAACGCCGGATATTGCCAAAAATATTTAATGCCATTATTGTAAATTAATGTTAGTAGCGAAAATATTTGAAATTTCCTTATTATTTTTAGTTAGAAACAATTATTATTGAATAATATTAAAGATAAGCTCCATAGTGGCGTGTAGGATTGGATTCGACATCAAGTTAAATATTGTAATGACTCAATTTTTTTCAATAATTACCTGTTAAGTGAGTTATTTAGTATAGGTATTGTACAAAACATGTATTCCAATTTTTTTTACATTTTTTTTTATGAGAAGAATAACCAGCGCGGCCAGAAAATGAGTTTGACAAAAAAAATATTAATAATAAGATATTCCAATCAACATTTCAACTAATATAAATAATCTAAGGCATTTACCGTTTATAACAAACTGGTTGCTGTGGTTTTTCGATGCCAAAAGAACGACATTTAAAGGAATTGGACAATATTCAACAGTAACTCATATATTTTTGTTAAATTTCTACGTAAATATGAAATACCAAAATTTGTAGGTACACGTGTATCAAAATAACGTATTTAGTACGAGTAATTCGGTACATATCAAACGTCAAATATGTGGGGTGCTCAGAATAATTTAAACCAACATTATTTCAACCGCCGATTGCTCATATTATCTAAGATATTCGACGTTTTTTTTTTTATTTTTTTCAAAGTATAGCAATAAGAACAAATTTATTTTATCAACACCCCGTATATTTGAATTGCTGTATTAGAAAGATAACGGGGCAGAAAAAAATTAATCGATCGCAAGTTTGTCTCTACATTCAATAATAGATTAAATTTTAATGAAAACTTGAAAATTTCTTTGGAAATTTTAGGATAACCGATCCGTTGTTTTAAAATTGTATATTTTTGTATCTACCTAGTTTTAAGTAATTATTATTTTTTTTTTAATTTTGTTACGGACTAAATTTAGACGTTCCTTTTTTTATTATTTATTTTATTGTTGAGTTTTGTTTGTCGATGTATTTAAGGGAGAACTTATTCAATAAATAAGCAAAGTGTGTTTGATGAATTGTATGAATATTAGTATGGTCCTTAAATGGAATAAACTTTTGAAAAAGTCCTCTCTGTTTAACGGGATGCAGAGAAACCCTGTGATATCTTGTTTTTGCTTTTCAATTTAATACATTATATTTCACCGAAAAAAAGTTGTTTTAATATCCGTCCCATCCTTATGCGTATACTATACAAGACAATTTGTTCTAGAAAATTCGAAAATCAAATTCTGATAAAAGAGAAACATTTTTCGTAATTAAAAAATTAGATATGAATTTGTTATTCGTCATCGCTATCTGGAATAAGTTGAAATTTCTAAATCAAAATTATTATTCTAATGTCGTGTACAACAATCTAAATATTATTTTACATTTCGTTTTGTATATAATCGAATAATGTACTTCCGATCTGTCACGTATGGCACTGTACAAGCAGATCTTTTTTTAATGAAATTTGATTTGGGAAAAAAAATACGCAGATACAGATACAAAATTGCTTCATTTTCAGTAATAAAGTCATAAATTCAATTTGTCTCAAAAACTGCTAATCGAAACAATAGGATAGTTGACAAAATTTGGAAATTAGTTTAAAACTATAGCTTAGCATCTATTTTGCCACGAAAATTTAAGAAAAATAAGTTTTTTTAGTTTGTATTTTGAAATTGCCCGCGAAAAAGGCCATGACTATCATGGCGTCTTGAATGACGTGACACCTGTGTTTGTTTATGACAGTCAATTGTGTTTTTTAATAAATAATGAATACATCGTATTATAAATACTGTATAGTGCCCCAATGTGAAAGTGCAACGATAAAAACGCCAGACAAATTATTCATATACGTCCTAAACAATGAAGAAAATGATTTAAAATGGCAAGGATACAAGGTGCTCTTTCTTTATCAACTAATTCCACAAATTATTTCTGTGAAGAACATTTTGATGTAAGTATCAAACAAAACTTAATGTATTTATTTATAAATGTACAAAATATACCATAATATACAGCACATAACACAGTAACAGTTATTGAAACTTTGTATTCGTTAACCTCAAAATCAGTTAAGAATATTCATTCCACATGCGACTCTCTGACTAGTAACTGTTAATTGAATGAGATTTTGTTTGTTTTCTACATAATACTTACATATAAGTTTTAACACTGTCGACTTCTGATGAATAAAAGTAGGTGTTGAATGCAAAAAAATTGTCAAGCAGAACTACGTCAATTTTTGACAAATTACTGCAGTTTGCTTTGTTAAATCCTGATTCCATGGCAAATTATACCTGTATTTCAAGATTACATTAAAAACGAACTATATTAATTTAACTATAATTGCTGAAAACTCGAAATAACCTGGTCACTTTATACGTTTCACGAGGTGCGACGTCATACTTTTCTGATTGGTGTTTAATGTCACGTGGATGGAACGCCTCATTTTGTCGATTTTATTTTCTAAAAATATTATTAATCTTTTATCATTTTTGTAGAAAAGTTGTTTTTCTATTTACTTATTATCATGGTTAATCATTAGAAACTCAAAGTCATCCGATTTATTCTTAGTCTATTAACTTTATTTTTACAGTTACCTTTGACCAATAGATCGCGGTTTAAAATGTAGATGTCGCCACAGACGTAAAATTTGTTAATATTTCAAAATATCTATTTATTATGTATTTAATAGTTTGACATACAGATGACGCTACAAATTTGAAGTTTCTAGTAATTTAAAAAGCGAATGATAGATTTGTTGTATCAATATTATGATTAAAGGAGAATTAAACGTTTTTTTTTTGTTCCGGAAAAAGTAGCAGTATTATAAACGTACTCGTTTAAAATAAAACCGGTTTACGAAAGTGGGCGATCCGGCTACGTAAATATCTGATTTAAAAATCGCAAGAAAAGTCTAAATAAGGTTGAGAAAAGTGTGATTCATGCTATTGTTGGTGTTTACAAAGGTCACCACATGTCGATTTGTATAAAAATAAAATTAATTGTGGGTGAACAGCTCCGTATTAAAAAACAAATTTAGTTAAAAAAAAAATTGGGCGTCGAATTGACAACAGCTACTCGATTCATTAATTTTTATTATTTAATTCAACCTCGTATATAAAGTAAAAGTGTTATCACACACATCTCTTCTCTCGCACTTTATAAACCACTTCTCGGTAAAACTGGTTATTTCCTGCAAAAATAACGCGACCAAATACCGTTTCGGATTGCGTCGTTTTTTGTTCTTGTACAATAAAACTAGTCGGGTGGCCGTTTAGTTGCGGGTTTCGACTCTATCGAGGACGGTCGCGGCTCGAGGAGCAGACGTTGCGTAAAGTTATTACACAACGATAAATCCGCCGGTATTCGAGATTCGTGGTTCGCGGTGATACATTAGGAAATTCCCCGATACAATTAGGCAAAAGGTGAGTGTTTTTTTTTTTTTTTTTCGAATTACAATTTACGTTTTATTATACGTCGCATATCCTACTAGCGTTGAAAAAAAAATATTTCGTCACAATAAAATTCCTCTAATCCTTTTATATTCGATAAAAAAGTACAAAAGACCGTATACAGGGTGGCGCAATAGTACGTGGAATTATTAAGTACGGGATAAAAAAATAAATACATGAGGTATTTTTGAAATAAAAAATATGATGATTAGGTAGTTAAATAAAGTTTATTTTTTCAAATGTCTAAATGACGGCGACACTCCTCTAAACTTTTCTCGAGAAATCTGAGGTATTTGTCGTCATTTCCTGGTGGATATTTTCCTTTAGGTGATTGATTTCCCTCGTATGGTTCATGCACAATATGCACGTTTTATTGCTTCACCCTGTATAAGCAAGTTATCGTCTGAAGGTTACCTTCAGTGCGAACAAAGTCTCCGATACAGTTTTGAGTATAAATGAAATTTGTGGATTCATAAAAACTAAATAATAGCGTCGATTGAATTCGAAAGCATGTTCTGACATAGATCGACAACTTGTAAATAGTTTTTTCATTTCAATTGACAGTTTTTATTATCTATTGTTTGTCGGTGTCGAACTTTGAATATATTGGACGCACCTCGTAATACGTATATTCTAGAAAAGTTCTCGAATGTAAATTTTCGAAAATCGATGCGATTTTCGGTATAAAAACTTACGTAACGACAGTTTTTATTACCATCTGTATAAATTATCGATTTAATAGTCTTCGTTTTCAAGGTTACTAAGGAAAAGGGACAATTTCATTACTAATAGATGTACGTACAAGCATATAAAAGAAATTTTACGATTGGACGATTATTTCGACGATTAATTTTGTTATTCGATTTAATTTCGACTAACCCTGTACACAAAGTATACGACGTATCAAAATTTACAGCTTAAAATGAATGAATCAATATAAAACTGCGACATATTTGCAAAATCGATAAAAGTTTATCAACTCTTTACATTAATATTTATATTGTATCGAAGTTTTCTTGCGATAAAATCGTTGTTGAATCATAATATTGTTAAATAGGAAAAATATTTGAAACGCCAATAATTGGACTGCTCTATTTGGAACGTTCGAACTAGAGATGGGAACGGTATTTTTTAACTGATAGAAAATGGGGTTAGGAAACATTCATATGTACAGAAATATCATTTTTTTTTTTTCATATAAACGCGTTGATATTGATATTAACGACGATAAATATTATTTGTCAGTTATTAAGTTTCGAGATTTATAAACAGATGGTGCTACCAACGCTACGCGACGTCAATTTATTTCTGATATACAATTCTGTTGATAAAAGCGAGTTATAATGAATGTTGCCAATCCCTTTTTAAGGTTAAACGGCTCATAAAGTTATAAATTACGCGTGTTACCCGCGTAGGATGATAATAAAATGACCTAAATTACGGATAGGTGTGTCATAGAAATATACTTTTGGTTACCTTTTTTATACAACAACTTGTAACAAAAATATCGATAATTATAATTCATAAAATAATCGATAACCAGCAATTTATTGTTTGTATGGTTGTTTTTAGTAAAAAGTATGTTAACCGGTTTGTAGGACGACTACTATTAAAGGGTTTATTACATATTACAGTAGGGCAATGCAGGGCAGGGTGAACGACTTGTTGATATTAACGATGTCACAAATAGACACGATATATTAATTAAAAAATCTTATTGAATTTTTTTTATATATATATATATAAATCGAATATTGATACAGAATCGAAACTAATTTACCATATTTACGTAACAAAATATTTGTACTCAACTTTCGAGCACTACAAAATGTCAGATTAAAATGGAATCTCACTCACATGTTCATACAACGTTGCCAAATCGCTATAAAATATAGTATATTATTACTTTTTCTGAATTCTTTTTAAATCTTTTATAAAATTATATTAAAAGTGAATATTAGGTACATACGAAGATCCTAAGCTATTTATTTTAGTTGCAGTGATTGCATATATGAAATATTCCTATATAGACGGTTCTTATGGGAAAAACGTCTCTACGTTACTGCGCATGCTTCATGCGCGGAAAAGATGCGCAGAACTAACCGAAGCGTCGGGTCCATATGAGTAGTTGTAAATTTTGCATTATATACACAAAATTATCTAATGTACGTTGGCCAACGATGTTTCTAAGTGAATTTAAAGTAAATAAAATGATTATTTAAGTCTGGAATTCCACTTTTACGAATCGACTGTCGATAAAATGAGTGATTAAGTATGTTTAAGGTTATATGTCAATAAAAACATACAATCAATTTGATAGATGTCTAATTATTAATAATAAAATTACATTATTGTTCAAATATATTATGAAAATATTCATTTTTGTTTCAGAATGAACAGTCTGTGATACGGTTAAACTTCAACATTGAAACGATACGAAAATGACATCGAAACTAGTGCAAATGCAGGTGAGAAACATCTCTTCAACTAAAAACCACTCGTAAATATTCTACATAATATACGGAATGTGTAAGTAAAATAATTGGGAACGATTCAGTTCGTTCTGCGCATGTTTACCGCGCACGAAGCATGCGCAGTATAGATAAAGTACTGTAGGCACATTATATGGAAATATAGGTTATAATATAAATAAGGGATTATTTGCGATGAATATTCTAGATCTAATTGGGGGGGTTTTTTTTTTGTAAAAAAATGTCATCAAACGTAATCTATTCTTGGTGGAAATGATTTAAATCAATTAGGAATTAAATGCAGAAAAATATCGGTACGGAAACTGTGTGTCAATACAAACAAATTTATTCAATCTGAACACATACTGAATTAATTCTCGTAATCAGACCTTGTATGAAAAAAATCAGCGGTAGATATTTGCACAATACCAAATTGGATACAATGTTTTACAATTATTTTTTTTCCAACACAAAATTATGAATCATCTATGAGTATTTGCAATTTAAATTATTTAACACTAACTAAAAATAATATATTTGCATAGTGAATGTTCTTCGACAAATAAAAAAATATATAAATAATAAGCTAGTGGAAAATAATTTGGATTTGATACGTTTACTGGATATAACCTAAAAGTCATCTGTCAAAGAGACATCTATCTTTATATTTAGTGTTTAAATGAATTGGTTCGAATCTTAAATAAAAAAATAACAATTTTATTCCAAAACAAATTTATCAGAAAACAATCTAAAAAAAAACATTTGTAATTAGTGTTAGAAGTTTGGACTAAAGACTAAAATAACATAATTCGTACCTACATCATATAATCAAATCATTCGTCGAACAAAAGTTAGGTTAGGTTTGACCAACGAACAGTTATCGTAATTTTTCTTTATGGTGAAACCGAACTTGTTGAAAATACACAATGCGGGATATATTTAGCGGTACATTAGTTACATTTTAATTTATCTTTATGCAGAATTGTAATAATGTTACATTTTCATAACTGTTAATTCGTGATAATACCTTACAAAACGGTACTTTGATATTTTACAAACGAGCGTTTAATTTAATTCGATTCTTCCATAACGAAAACGTCCCGATAATTTGTGAAATATTTCGATAACTTATATTTTATTAACCTCGTCGAATCAACCTTGAAAATCGAATATGTGTTTACAAACATATTACAATTCGATGTTTTGAATGCTAACCTAACCAACGTTGTAAAAATTTAACGATCGAATTAAGAATCTAGTCAAGTGAGTACGAACCGATTTCGTGAAACACGTGAAAGTCAATAAATTGTATTTATTAGGCCAGTCCGAAATGGTAGTTATGTTGCTTACAATAAAACGATCAGTGCCTACAGGGACACGCGGGTGCAGCTGTTGACGCCTTAAAACGACTTGTCCTAAAGTTGTAAAAGGTTTTGTGACTGTCATGGCTTTTACCGATACTTTTTTACTTTTTACTGATTGCTTTTGTAACCTACGCAATGTCAATAGTGTTCATATGGTATATATACAATCCCAGACTAACTTAAATTTAATATTATGTAAACTGATTGCCTTTAAAGCCTCCTGATTGTAAGTTAATAATTTCGAGTATTCCATTTTTTCCCGAAAGCAAAACATACGGATTGGCCTATTAATGTCGCTTCCTTATCTGTTAACTGGTGACTACAAGTACCCGACGATTGTTCATAAATTTCTCATTCAAATGACTAGTAGTACTATTACAATGTCAAAAAATAACAAAATGGTAGTTTATAACTATATTATTTCACATTATAAAATTATTTCTGATCATCTACGAAATAAAATTATAAAACAAACAACATCGAATTGAAAGATTATATACTCGATAGATCTGCCACACCCGTACCAAGAAACAAAGATTTCTATAATCAAATGTTCATATCCATGCTAATTCCGCGGGAAATTTGAAAATAACTGACCCATGCTACAACTGTTAATGTAACAGGCGCACGGTTTTTTATGCGGCGTGTACATTCATACGTGATCGACAGCCGAATAAGTTTCGACTAAAGCGTCCAGTTGAAAAAAACGAAATCACCTTCAATGATTTATGAAATTCTGTTCAACGCCTTTCGTAGTTTTACTTTATTTTATATTCTTGAGTAATATTGAAAAAAAAAAAACACGATTCCTAGTTAGGTTATGATTCATTAAATTGAAATAATAACAGGAGAATATGAATTGATAATGAATAAATATGTATCACCGAATTTAAATAATGTGTCGATAAATTTTGAAAGCTCTTGGGGTTCGAAAGCATTAGATTTAAAAGGTGTATATGTAAGTATAGTTTGTTTATAGTCGATATGTATCTCGAAATTAACGAATTTGATTTAATATTTAACCGGGCAAAAAGAAATGTTTATTATTACAGGCTCGCTTCCAACAACGACAGATGCAAGAAAAAGAAGAAAAACTTTTGAAGCTATACGAAAATCAACAACAAAGGGCTTTCGATAAAATTGGAAGGGGGAGCGCCGGTAGTAACGACAGTTTACCTACAACGAATACCGGAGGAAAAGTCCGCCAAATGTTTGACGAAAGAAGACAAAAAGCTGGAATAGATAAAAGTTATCCGCTGGAACCGTTAAAATCTAAAAACAATTCGAGAGGATTGTATCCCGAAAGGAAAACGACTGTTAGAGCAACCGTTCAAAATAGTACTACAGTTATTAAAAATGGAAAACCGTTAGTGAAGAAGAAAGAAGTAGTGAATAAGGTTTATGAAAATATTAATGGTAAGTGTTACTAAATATTTCGAATACGATTAACTAATAGTTTTGTCGTAGGAAAAGAAACTTTTGAGGAAATTAAATACGTAAAAAATGGCGATAACGAAAATCATTCGAAATCGTATAGGGAAATAATAGAAATAGATAATAATAACAAAATAGATGGCATAGAAAATGAAAAAATGCCTTTATACGATCTAGACGAAGGGGATAACGATAACACTCTTGCGAAGAGTAACAAAAATAATAATAGTAACTTAATAACGAAGAAAACGCCAACAAATAATAATGCAGCATATATCAAACAAGAAAATGTAAGTATATCTTCACAATACTGATTATAAATCGGAAAAATAAAATTAGTTTGACTCACCATGTATTTATGATATATCCAAAAGTGAGGTTATGCACTGTGTAACAAAATAAAAGCTTGTGCACTTAATAAACACTTGCTACTTCTATTACTTTTCCGTCTACACTTTCTGCTACTTATCTACTTATATATTTTTTATAATTTAACATTTCACATTTTCCGTTCTTAAGATTCTACATTTGATTGCAATTAACACTTCTAACCAACTTTTCAAATACTACAATGGCAGAGGGCAGACATTTGCCGTTGCGTTAATTCTACAACGTTGCCAATATTTACTGAATTTATTCCTTATACTTATACAACATTTTAAACTATGAATAATTTAATTTGAACGTAAATTCGAGGTTTGACGTATTTTTATAAAATATTACATACAAAAAATCATAAAGTTTACATGAACTAAACCCTAAACAATATTATAGAAACGCCAAGAATCTTTTGTTTTGATAGATGAATAGACTGTTATTCAAAAGGTTATTTATATTTGAATTTTCTTAAATTTCACATAGCTTTTGAAGTTATCCTGAAAAAATTAAAATTTTACACAACGTTTTTATCGAGTGGAAACTATAAAAAAAAGAATTCTCAAATATACTTTTAATGTAATTTTTTTTGTACTAGCTATGCCACTGGTTCGTTGAAGTCGCATATATTGACAAAATATTTAAAAAAATCGTGAAACTTATCTGTAGTTATTATATCAACCAATCAATTTTTAAATTCAACACGAACGAGATAATAATATACCATTAAGTTTAAGCACCATTATTCCGACCTTGATATCATTAATTTTCGAAGACTTTCAGTCGAAAAAGTTTTCCTAGAAAATGTAGCGTGTCGTGTTAAATCCTAACCGAATAGTTATCACTGATCAATAGATCCGACACACGTTTTTAGTCATAGATACGTGTATGTTTGTTATTATTGAATGTGACGTGATTTGCAACGAAATAGAGATGGGACATAATTCGATCGCGTTATTTTTCGTAAATTGAGAAATTTATTTATTCAATTTATACACTCTGTTTATTACTAGGATATACGGAACTGATGGTATATATGAAATAATTATAATGCTTATGTAATCCTTGATATTTTTATCAAAAAGTCGAGTAAAAACTACTCTAAATATTATTACTTGTCTGATATAGAATCACCTCTACTTTTTGTAACGTTTCCTCTTCTTTTTTTTTTGAGAAATTAGAAATGACGTTTAACGTCGATAATCGTCTATGTTCTTTTCATTCCGAATAGACAGTTCTTAATGACATAATACTTTTTGGCTTATCACATCCCGTCACGCACAAAAATTTTCATTATGATATTGACATATGTCGTTAATATTTATACAAACTAATTTACAGCATCAAAAAAATAACTTGACTAACGTTAAAAGAACCTCAACTAAACAAACAGCTTCCCCACCAAGAAACAGTACTCCAAATAGTCCGGTTAAGAAGACATCTAATACTGGAATGCAAGACAAAGTAAGAATTGAATCATTGTTATTCCGAATTTATTTCAGTTTTTCCATTTTCGAAACTCGATTTATCATTTTTATCGTGTTATTTAATTTTATTCGAGTTGAATATTTTTTATAGTGATAATTTATTTAGATATAAAAATATCGATTTAAGAGATATAGCGCGAGATTGTCAAATGAGTCGAGATGAAAAAATTAAAATCTACAGCAAATGGTTATATACAAATTTTCTTGTATAGATATATTTTATTAGATTTGACAACACTGTGCTACTGTTTTGTCTCGTTAAAGAGTAGACGGTATTGAGAGTGAAATATTGTACGTATTCTTGTAGTCAAAAACAACAGTACCTCGTGCACCGTCATCGACTCGTCCATCGGCCAAACAACAAAGTCCTCGAACTGTAGTGAATAGAGACGATCTCACCGAATGCACTTATTGCGGTAGAAGATTCGCCGAAGATCGTATTGAAAAACACGAAGACGTTTGCTCGAAAACGGGAAAGAAAAAACGAAAAATATACGATGCCACAAAGCATCGAGTACTTGGCACCGAATTGGAATCGTACGTTTTAAAAGGTCCTAGATCAAAAATAAACAACAAGGTAAATACAAATAATTTCACGATTTCGTATACCTAATCACTCAAAAAATTTTATTTTATCCTGCTATCCTGTTCCGATAACTTTTATATTTTCTCTTATACCCTGTATTCATTTCAGTCGTTAACGAGAACTGTTCCGAAGAAAGACTGGCGTCGAACTCACGAAGAGTTCATTTCAGCGATAAGAGCAGCGAAAGAAGCTCAAGTTCATTTGTCCAAAGGGGGGAAACTATCCGATCTACCTCCACCGCCACCGTCGTCGAATCCTGATTACGTGCAATGTCCCCATTGCGGGAGGAGGTTTAATCAAGCCGCAGCCGAAAGGCACATCCCCAAATGTGCCGATTATCAGTTTAATAAACCTAAACCTGGAACAGCCTCTAAAAGTCGAATACAAAAAAAATAGTTGATCTTGATCTAATTTATATTTTTATACAGCTTGATTATTAATTTTTATTAAAAAAATTATTTGTATTAATATTTTCTATTATAATGTATATTTAATTAAAGATATATAATGACTATATCATTGGTTTTCTTCTCCGACCAAACGAAACAATCGTTGGTGTGGACTCTACCGTGTGCGAATGTCGGAGTTTTTAGTGCTAAATCACTGCCTGAAAAATGAGTGAGGTAGAGGCATCGGTGACTATTTAGTAAGAAGAAATTTTTCTCCGAATAACGAAGATGATGTAACCTTTACCTTCAGTCTCTGAAGACTATCGAAACGCGCGACAGAAAGTGTAAATGTGAGTGTTGGTATAAACAGCGTATTCAGCGTGATTTAAAGAAATGACATTTTAAATTTTTGCTAGTCACGTAGCGACACTAGTTTATTTGGTTATGCAATAAATATTTTGTATTAAGAGTTTTTCTAACTGTAGATTGTAATGTACGAATTATTTCATTTTAATTCATGTCTTTTCATTAAGTGATTTCTTAGACGTTCTTTTATGAATTACCATCACTATTTCAAATACGACAAATAAACTGAACGAAAAAAAAGAAGAGACAATTTAACCTCAAAATAAATTTACGTAAATTGAATAAAAAATGTTTTTGACAAACATTTTATTTAAAAAAGTAAAAAGCAAGTAAGTAGATCATTTTTTTTATAAATTATGTTTTATCTGTTACGTGTATTGTTATTGTAGACACATTATGGTTCAAATGGAAAGTGTAGTAAGTGGACATACTTTTAATAAAATAAGAGAACGATTAGCAGATAAACTAGAAGTAATTAGATTTGATCCGTTTAGTAAGTATAAAACGGTATTATAGCAGATTTTATTTAATTATGTTTTTATTTTTAGTTATGAAAGATTGTTTGTACAAAGAGAAGAAAAAAGTTCGAAGTATGTAATAAATTGTAAAGCTGCAACGTATTTTTAATATTTAATAATAGATGTAGAATATTATTTGTCAAATAAATTCAATTAAATCAATGATTCTTGGTTTGGGAAGTGAGTTATCATAATCCAAAGACAATAGATGATGTTTGTTTCAATGCAAAATTGGAAAAATTAGAACTGCTTATGGAAATTGGAAGTATAGATTTAAACTCGAGTGTATAAGATTGATTAATGATTTTCTTGAGTTTTAGTCTTTTTTCTATGAAAATTCGTTTGAAATAGCATATAAAAATTTAACGTACCAATCTACTTTTGTTTTTAGCAAAGTATAATTTCATTTATATGTTAGGTGTGATTAATTACTAGGCAAAAGAAACGATATCATTCAAAGAGATTATGAGTATGTTTAGCTTTTGGTAAAATTATCGGATTAAAACAGTTTGTTTTAAGTAAAACATGCATACGTCCATTCCATTTATTTAAATAGTCAAGTCTTAGAAAAACAACAAACAACAAAATATAATTTAATGTGAAACACGTTGTCCCTTAATCTTATTTCAATATATATATATCAACACCTTACTATATTACATAAAATAGCGATATAATCAACTTTTATAATAGCAGAGAAAGATCCGTTGGTACTAATCATTGAAATGAAAATTATCCACAAAATGTATGGTTAATATATTTCAGAAGTAGTCAAAAAGAAGCCTGATAATTCCACCCACATAATCTTATCACAATAAAGTTCAACACACAATCAATTATAACAAGTTCTAATTATTTGTCTTGATTTTTAGACCTCCATTAATTGAAATGTTATAGTATGTCAACGTTTTATCTGTTATTAAAGAAAAAATCAAGACAAATAATCACGAAATATATATATATATATATATATATATATATATATAGAATAATCTGAGAGGTAAAAAGTTATAAGACAATTCGAATTATTTATAGGGGATTTATAAGGTATAACAACACCCAAATGGAATTTTTTTTCGAGTTTGAGTAAGCAGCTGTGTTTATTGGGATCGAAATAACATTGGAGTCTTTGTGATTTCGAAATTTTCAATAGTTTCCAAATAAAAGTTGATATTTGAGTATAAAAGTAAGAGAAATAAAAACTTTTATATTATCTTCATCTACTTTTATACATGAACGATTCAATTCCATACTTATTTTTTAATAATTTGAAGAAATCATAAAAATTTGTGTAAATTCGAAGGGAAATAGCATACAAAGATTGTATTTGTATAGATTTTGGGATATCGAAGATTGTAATTCTAAAATTTACTTCTTCTAAAATACAGCTGGAACATTTTATCGATTTTTTCATTAAATAATGTACAAAATATATACAAACATACAGAGTAAGCAATCAATCTTTCTCTACTCAAAAGTAGTTTCATGAGCAGTTGATTTTTAAATGAAAACAACTAGCTGCTAAAAAATATTGATAAATAAAGATAAATCGATAGAATAAAAATGATTCTACTTTAGAATTGTACTAAATTCATTATTGTGGATACGGTGAACCTAAAGTACTAATCATTTATATGTAATTTTTTTGATAGTAATTATTTTCAATACATAATAAATCAATAGCGGGGAAGTTCTAGTATGAGAAGTTGTTATAAATCATTAGTTGAACTTGTAAATGAATTTTTATATACTATTTATACAGTGTGATTGAGAAATATGTAATAACGTAATGTTATTGCATTGTTGTCAGCTTTTAAAAACGTTTAATACTTTATAACTCACCGTTCCTATTACCTATTTACAAATTAGTACATTTCGCTTTATATAAAGGAGAGAAAAAAAAAAAAAAAAAGAATTTTGTATGATCCAAATTCGATATTTTTAAAACCATAACGACTTGTAGCGGTTTCTCTTAAATTCAATACGCGATTACTAAAATATTATGTACAATTTATTTAGAGAAAAAATTATTGAGACTTAAATCTAAAGAGATGATATAATTAAAATTTGTAACTAAAATAAAGGGGGGGATTAAGGTTTATCCATTCATTTTTATGAAGATTTCAATAGGTTCATCTCAGCCTGAATTTTTAAAAAAAAATTGTTCCAAAACTTACAATTTCGTTTGTTTCCATACCGCGGTTCTTTAATAGATTACAAACAAGCTTATGACAGTATTTGATCGATCTTAACTCTACACAACCCTTTTTGGCATTCCTCTGATGCGGATGACGTTAGCTGAGACCAAGAGCAAAGTTATGATAACGGAGGAGATCTGACACTAGAACGAGTCATAAGAAATATCAAAGTTAATAGAGGAGGACAGTGCCTAAGCTGATGATATTCATCCATTCAGTCAAAATGAGGGTGAACTGAAGTCCAAATGACAACTTCATGGGAATAAGAGAACGAGCGAAAGGGAGGAATAGAGCGAATTTCAAACTTCAACGACTACTGAATAGGAGAACGAAAAAGCAGATATAACTAGCGAGACCTTGGAGCGTGTGGCGCAGAGGTACAAACACCAAACTCAACCGGCTCTATGAATACCCCTGGTGACAGAAGGCCACTTTTTTAATTTCATTATTTTTTGCGTGAATGTTGAAAAAATGAATATAAAAATGTACTTTTTACAAATTCAGTTGAATGCGTGATGAAAAAATTGTACTTTTTAAAATTTATATTAAAAAAAACATATTTTTTATATTCTAATGGGGTTGAATCATTTATTTTCAACTTTGGATATCTATAAGTATAATTCCAACTAAAATTTGGATTATTATTAGTGTAATTTCCAATTATTCAAATTATAAAATGAATGCATGACTTGCATTTTGGTTTCGTTGAATTTTTAAACCGAGTTGAACCTGTCGCGATCAAATTACCCACAGCACATTCCATCCTTTAATGTAACGCACAACTTCACATTTACAAGTCCTATATAACCTTTTTTTTTCAAATTAAATATAAAACATTGGTCTCTATATCGCTCACTTGGTATATTCAACACTATAACAAAAAAATTTTATATACAAATTAATTTGATCGAGCCGGGTAACTATTTGTCAAACAAATATATTAATTTCTGTTAGTTTCTTATTGCTAAGATCCTTTTATATGCATCGAGACCGAAATAGGTCAAAACGACAAACTAGTTTTCTTATCAAAAGAGACCTAGAATCAAAACAATTAGAATTTTTGAGAATTGATTTGAGACAATTAAAAATTCCAATTACCACTATATGTAATCTACAGAATAATGAACCAAAACCGTCCGTAATCTCAATGTTTCATTAGATTCACTATGGTTGAAATCTTATCGGTATTTGTACTAAAATTACCCAGCTCTTATTTGATCTCACTATTAACAAAATTTGATGGTTTAATCAATAATTGTTTACTACGATATCGTCGAAAAAAAGTCTTGTAACTGTCGCACTGTCGATCTGTCTAAAAGACAAAGATCGAAATCGAAAGTATGAGCCGATACTTCGTATTGACCAGTTTCGGCGATCAATTGAACCACCCGTTGGAGATCGGCGTTATCCTTTAAACTCATTATTTTTCTCTGCAATTCTCGAAGCATATCCATATCACACTGAAAAAAAAGTATTGTTTAGAAAATTTACTAGTTTCATTTCCAAAATTGTCTATTCGAATAAACTTATTTGAAAGATTTCAAAGAAAAATCGATTATCGTGCCTAAATATGGCAACACCGTAAATAACTATGTATTACAAGTTATCCAAATGGATACAGTACCTACCGTGACTTACAAACTACATGCAACTTTGCAATTTGTTTCTATATAGAAAGGTATACTAAAGGCCAATACCTTACTTACGAATAATGTCCATTTGGGATGCTTGACAATTTCGGAAAAAGTATTGTTACGAACTCGTCCACGACATGGACCGTGAAACCGATACTGTTCGATTATGTTAATAGAAAATTCCAACGGTTATTAAGAGGTATATATTACCGTATGTTACGGTCGTTTTTATAATAAAGATAATGTCTAAAAAGGCGTTTTTGTCTGTTTATATTCTAGTATTGGAATTATCGTGAAATCCGTTGTGTATAAATATCATTAAATAACGGTGTGTCATAGTGAACGGATCGCAATAGTAAAAATTAAACGGCGAATTTAAATAAATTAGTGAAGTGTTTAAGTGTACAGTTTAGTGAATATTTTACTGTTTGGAAATACCCCGTTAAAAACAGTTGAAATCAATTTAAAAAACATTACACGAGTAGCCCAAATTTTATTGGTTTACCTCACTTTTCGGTGGAACAACGACCGGCGTCGTATCCTCTGTACTTGAAACTTTACTTTCCTCATCAGAATTTACTGCTGCTTCTTCTATTTTATTTATTTTTTCCGGCGGTTCTTCTTCCACCGTAGTAGTAGGATCGCTTTTTCGTTTTTTTCTTTTTTCATCTTTTTCTTTGTCAATTTTCTTATCCTAAAAAAAAAACAGCGTCATTGTGAACAATTTTCCAAGTATACAAAGAAAAACTTCTGAGATATCGTCGTTGTCCTGGCGAAAGTTACCAAATCCAATTTTCAGCGTTTCATATATTCACACCACTCGATTTAAATTTAGCCGATCTATTGACCGACAAAACTCACTAATTTCTACACGTTACTGTTTTTTAATAGCGGTAGTGTCCAATAATTCATCTATAGCGCTACCTAATTTACTCTAAACCTTCAAACTATTCTACTACAAAAGTGTCTTTTCGCACTTTGTGACTCCTGCCAAAACAACGACGATATCTAGGTTAGGTCAGCTTTAAATTTGTAAAAATAATTGTTTTCGGAAGTATCCCTATCGAATAATAAGTGATGGTAAACGGAATTACATCAAGTTTCACCTTTTTTCTCTCCTTTTTTTCCTTTTTCTTTGGCGACGGTTCCTTCTTCTTCTCTGGTTCGGGTTTTTTAACCGGTTCAGGTGGCGGAGGTGGTGATGGAGACTTTGAAGGTATACGAGGAGCGGGAGATGCTTCTTTACTACTCAGTTTAACCGAATCATTAGATGATTCATCCTCCCTAAAAATTTTGTTTTTCATCATTGAATAATTCAAAATAATATTCCTGTTTGTTATGTAAAATTAATTCTTAATAATTTACCTCAAAAATAGTGAATTATTTTCTACTTTCACTTCAGTTTCTTTGGGAGTCGATGGTGAATCACTCTTTGGGCTGCCAAACAAATTATTCTTATCCACTTGTCGATTGGGAGGTGCCGTAATAGGTTTTTCTTCTTTGACTTGAACATCTTTCAAAGTGGAAATCGAATTTGGCGCCTTCTCGATTTTTTTATCTTCCTTTTTGGAATGTTTCTCATCTTTTTTCTCTTTGCGATCTTTCTTTTTGTGTTTGTGTTTTTGTCTCTCTTCCAATTCGTTCTTTATCTTCTCCACTTTTTCTGATTTTTCAACTTTCTCTTCCTCCTTCGGTTGTTCCTTAATTTGTTCTTTTTCTTTTGGCTTTTTATCAGTCTGAAAAGGAAATGAGGTAATTAATCAAGATAATATCAATTCTGGAAGCGTTTATTTAATGTATTTTACCTTGTGCGTATTTTGTGTAGGTGGGGGAATGGGACTAGTTTCATTCTGTTTGATAACATTTGATTCTTTTTCCCTCGATTTACTTTCTTTATTTTTGTGATCTCTATGATCTTTATCCCTATCTCTATCTTTATGTTTGCTTTCTTTGTGGTCCCGTTTATCCTTTTTCGATTTTTTTTCTTCCTTCTTATCCCTGTCTCTATCTTTATCTTTTTTCTCATCTTTATTCGTATCCTTCTCTTTGCTGCTGCTGTGTTTTTGTATTGGAACTGGGCTAGCATCTCTTTTCGGAGATCTAATAACATAAAAAAAATATTTTGAAATATTTATATACATATGTCGAGAAAAATGTACGAATTTATTACCTTTTTGGTGTGGGGCTTCTTGGTTTAATCGCCGGTGATTTTTCTCTTTCCTTTTTCGAACTTTTCTCTTTTGATCTTTCTCTATCCTTACTCTTTTCATCTTTGAATTTTTTTCTTTCTTCTTTGTTTCTCTTATCTAAGCTGTCCGATTTTTCTTTGGGTTTTTCCTTGTCCTTGTGTGTATTTTTGTTTGATTTCGTTTTATCATTCTTTTCTTTATCGATACCTAAAACCGGAAATACTGAAGAGCTGTGTACAATTTACAACAGAAAAATTAATTTAAATTATAGAAAAAAACTTGTAGTCTCATTTTTGCAATATTGCCAGACTATGAAAATAATATATAGATTGAAGAGATTTGAAGATTTTATAAATTTTCTAGCATTCCATAGATGATTCTATCAACAGATATTTTAATAATAATTTTTAATGCTCAAAAATTAAATTTCAATTGAAAATATTTCAAATCTACTTACATTTGTCAACATTTGGAGGTTTGATAGTTGGAGGTTCCTTGGTTTTCGGAAGTTCGGGTATTTTAGTAGTTTTTTTAATTGGAGGCCCGAATAAATTTTCAAAATCCGTCGTTCTCGGTTCCTCTAGTTTCATTTTGTGTTTTTTAGGTATATCTGAACCACTCAATTTTGGTTTGCTAGTCATTTGATTTTTCTCTATGGACATTCCTCTATTTATACTATTTTCAATATTGCTACCACCACCTTCCTGTTAACGTAACACAAGATCAATTTAAAAAGCTTTTATTCAAATATAAATGAATGTATTTATGAATAAATGAAATAAAGTCGTTATCTTATATCATAAAAATTGGCAGATTGAGGAATATGAGACAAATACTTAGAAAATAAGTAAAATATATTGGATTTTGGGTTGTTATACAAACAAAAAAACTTCCAAAATGTCCCTAAATAGAGTAATCCATATTTTCCGCTTACCACCGCTCCACCTTTTAATAGTTTAACTCGAAATTCTTCTGAAGGGTTAAAAAAAGTATATTTTTCTTTTTGAACTCTATGTATTGGAGGACCAGTCGGTTGAAGATAGAGCTCATAATTGAACTTTATCCTTTTTGGTTCTTGGTTATTTTTCAAATGTATTTCTATGGGTAATTTGAATCCAGCATAACCTGATGTTCTTAATGAATATGGAGGATCTTTAACAACTAAAAAATATCAAAATACGTTAAAACAAAAAAACGATTCCATCCACATTTGCAATTTATGTAATATATTTTGATAAATAACATGCAATTAATACTAATTTATCAATGCCATTTCCATACCTGTTATTTTATTTAAGAAAATTCAGAATTTTCACTCACTTGAATTAAAAAAAAACTTGTTGAGAATACATAAATTATAGTATATATTTCTTTTATTCCAAAAAAAAAGTAAATAAATAATAAAAAAGGTAATTAAATGATTCTCCATTTTTAATCATTTCTAGTATTAATTAATTTAACATATCAGAACTTAATAGGCATTCTATAAGTTCGTTAAATTTCTCTAAATATCATTTAATAAGTCAAATTATAGATAATGAAATCTACAATTAGATAAACGGGACTAATTATTTTTTCATTCAATGAAAATGTTTGGATTAAATACTTTATATACCTCGTTTTGGATTTGGGAACGTTTCATGCAAATAAAAAACAACTTTTTCTACATAATAATGTATATCTGCTCCGTTTTGTCCTTTAACGAAAACTTCCCAATCGTGAGTAAATCCTTCTGAAGTAGTTTTAGATCTTAAAGAGGCATCATGCCCAATTTCCAATAGAATGGTTAAGGACATGTTTTAATTAAACATCCCACAAATCCTCCATCGTACACTTGTTCTTTAAAATGCTTTTTATTCTTAATTTGTGTCAAGCGTTTGTAACAACCTAATTATAGATCTTTCTCTACATGTGGTTAAAAGTTAGAAAAAATTGTCACATTCATTCATTGATATACATACAATATAGTATGTAAACTGTAAATTGATACAGCAGCTTGGGATTTATATAAATTTCACTAAATATACTTCTCTCGGAAATTTAAAAGTTTAGTACATATAAAATATATATTAAAAGTTTGTTTGTGTATCAATTTCAGTAACAAATGACGTAGTATATTTTCGATTCTAGGCATTTTTTTATGTCAATCTTAGTTCGATTATGACGGGTGATAACTGCGATTACACATTACAAATGTAATACGAAGAGATATTGTTTTTTGGTTCATAACTTGTTAATTAATAGTACACGTATATTAGTGGCATGAACTAAAATTCGTTAACCGTTTATCCCTCTAAGCTTTCGAATTCTACGTTTTAATTTATCTATGACCGCAATTCGTAACTATATATAATTTCATAGAATAGGATGAGAATCCAGATTAAATAAAATTAATATTATCTTTTGTATTTATTAATTCTATGCCACTAGAGTGTCGTCATTTGTATGCTTTTATTTTGTTATACCTCGATAAGCAAATTTAGGTTATTTCTTGACCCAGTATGGCGTCACGTGTTATTGTCTATGACGTGTCCCCCACCCATGATTTAATTGTGTTGAAGAAAATGTAGATTATTTAATTTAATTTTTTGTAATGAAAAGTAATCTGTATATTTTCGAAATGACAGATGATAATGCTATGTCTAGTCGAATTTTAAATACCATTGAGGCAATAGTTAAAAATGATAGGGTGTAAGTATAAATTTACTGAACGTAAAATTCTTTTTCCATTTTTCATTTTTAGACTTGATTTTGAAATTATACCAGTAGAAGATAATTCTACAAATAAATCTCCCGTCGTATACGAACACTACCACTTGGGTTTAGAATCTTGGTGTACAAAACATGTATACCGATACGCCTGTTCTGAATTATTTAAAAAACGACCGCTTTTAGCCAAAAAGAGATTATCTTATTCCGAAATGGAAAGGCTCGATAATTTTTTAATAGGAGTACTATTAATTAACCCCGATGTTACTACGTTTTGGAATATGAAGAGAGAATTAGTAGAGTGTGGTATATTAAAAGAACAAGACGAATTAAAATTCAGGTATTTATTCGTTTCCAATTAAAAACAAATTGAATTATTGGTTGTTATTTGTAGTAAAATTGTATTAACGTATAAAGCAAAATCGAATGAAGTATTTAGCTATAGAAAATGGTTAATAAAGAGGTTACTTGAGAAAACACCAACAGCTGATTGGGATAACCCAATAACATTGATGTTAGATGAATTTGCTGTTATTCATATGGCATCTTCTAAAGCCCCTAATAATTACCACAGCTGGAATCACAGGATTTGGTAATTGTTTTCCCTTCAATGTTTATTTTTATATTTGGTTTTATTTGATATCTTGAATGTTTTTATTTATTATTTGTGCCCCAATTTTTAAAAGTTAAAAGGAGAATTACAAGCAAACAATCTCACAACAACTTGTTAAAAAATGAGTCGCTGTATACATTTTTAATTATTTGTTTTCGACTGAATCGCTTTAAAATGAGATTATGTTTGTTGTTTGTGGTTAATTCTCACTAGGATTGCATTTCTTCGGTTGAATTTAGAAATTGTACTAATAGAAAATCGTTGTATCTTGTTTTGAATTGATATTGGATATGTTTTAGGTATATATTTACATGAAAAAATGGTTTATTTCTATCTAAATTGTAGGTGTATGGAAAATATCGCATCTCATCATCCAACTATCAGCCGCATTGTCAAATCTGAACTAGAATACAGTCATCAATGGATATACAGTCATATGTCGGAGTATGCTGGTTATAATTACCGCCAATACCTTATTTTATTAGTGAAAAGACACAAGGGTATCGTGGAAACGTTCAATTCTTTCTACGTAGCTGTGAGAGGAAAAGATTATGATTCCATTGTGGATTTTGCAACGTATCTTTTGGGAAAAACCGATAATTCGGAAGTTCTAGAAAATATAACTTCTTACGTGAATTATATATGTATTCTGTTGTATGATAACACTAGGACTATACCTAAATTGAATTGTTGGCCCCCCGTACGCGAATCATTATTTAATCATAAAAAATTCGTAGTTTATCATCTCGTTAAAGTAATATACGAATACCACGGACTTAATATTAGATCGAGGTTTTATACAAGAGGTAGCGAATTAGCTAAAGGAACGGATAATGTTACTCGTTCCAATACTATATTAACATCGGCACACGTTAAAATTGATAAAAAGTCTTGTCCTACTTCTTATTTACCTAGACCCGTCGTTTGGTCTAGAATAAACGAAACACGGTTATTTAATTGTATAATCGATCAAGAATCGGATTTTTTTATTAAAAATTTCGATAATAGCAATTTGATCAGGTACCGAAACTGGTTCATATGTATACTCGGTTTTAAACTGGATTTTTATGAATTTGCGCCGATGGAATAGATCTCGAAAAGTATGAGATTCTGATGCACCATTTATTTACATGGAAATGTTTGTTGCACTTGAAATTTGAACAAAAAAATCTACGACAAGAAAGTACAAGATACAAAGAAAAAATAATGAGCGCCATTGTTTTGGAATTTTTTTATATCTATTATTTCACTTGTACAGAATTTTTTTATACGAATTAAGTTACTGAAATGTCTGAAGGATTTATAAAATAAATAAAAAACGTATTGCAATAATTTCAATATTATTTTTTTGGTGGTATAAAATTAATAAATATAATGTAGTCATCATCATTCGTATTTTGACATTCGATACGTCGATACAATTGGTATCCCTGTTGCTCACCAAAAGTCATTTCGGGATTACGTCACAATCGGCAGCCATATTGATAACATCGTTTTATTAATGTAGAATTAATATATCTAGAGAGAGAGGTATGAACCCGAGATGCTGATAGACAGAAAGAGATACAAAAGAAATGGGACGGTGTACTTACCAAATCTGTCAGATTGTCTTCTGACGTTACAAATTACCCGACATTACCTCACTTTATAATAAAAAATAAACAACATAATAAATAATGTGTTTTTTTTTCACTCATTTAATGGCTCTGGTAGTTATTGATTGATAGATATTGCAGGTTATATGTTAATAAGAAAAATAGTACAAACTCTTAATCATCTGATGATCTGTAAGACCGATTCATATACTTGACTTTGATATTAACCTAAAAATTTTAGAGCAGGAGGAATTTGATGTTTTGACAAATATTATTAAATAAAACTATAAGTAGGTATTCAGAATATCATTTATTAGTATCAATTAAATTATATAAAAATAACACCCCGATATCACTTTTTTTACGTTAACAAATTAAGTAGCAAAACAATATTTAGCACAACACACGTTTTCTGTATTTCGAAAAATAAATTTTTTTCATCTTTTTTCCAAAGTATACGATCTGCATTTAAAAATGTTACCCTACTTTTTTAAAATGCGAAGTAGTTGAAAAAGAAAACAGATTTTTTTAATAAAAATTTATTTCCCCTTACAACTATTCTCATGAATTCCTACCCTATCAGGATTAAAGGTCCTTCCGCAAAATTTACAAGGTATTAGTTGACTCAAATGATCCTGCCAAGGTATTTCAGAAGTTTCTTTGAAACCTTTTTCGATATTACCATCAACTAGAACAAGAAAAATATAATTTAAAACAGGTGAGAAATTTCAGAGATAAAGTGCTCGGACCAGTCCGGTCCTGCTGCTATTATACATTGATGAGTAAATCTCTCGAATGATATTATCTAGAAATATTTCAGATATAAATTCAGTTTGTTTGAATGGTACACTCTATAGATAATGTTTGCTTGGAATAAATCATCAGAAAACAAGTAATATTTGTGACAAAGTCGCAATCTTCAAATCAAACTTCGAAGGTTACCCGGCGCCATCTTCACTTTAAACCTCGAACATTATCTGACGCCATCTACACTTCCAACTGCGAACCGCTGGTTAGGTAGAAAGAAACCTAACTTAATTACCGATAATGTAGATTTCTATGCTATATATATATATATATATTAAAAATTAATGATTTCTACTTTTTATCTTTGAGATAATTTCGAAAGTGTATTCTGCCTTTCTTTTACAGAGAAAACAATTATTTTCGTGGCTAATTCTTCGACGAATATTGAATAAATTTATTCTAAATAGCGTAATGTCGATACACCGAACTGAAGACTGTTGCTATTTAATTGAGTTGTTGTCGAACATTCCCCAGTGAACTTTATCTGACGCCATCTTCACTTCCAACTGCGAACCGCTGGTCTGGTAGGAAGAAATCTAGCGCAATTACCGATAATGTAGATTTCGATAGTGTACGAGGTGTGTGTAAATATATCAAAATACATGATTTCAACTATTTATGCTGCCGCATCACCGTCGTCCTCGAGAACCACCGCAAGATATACATAACCTTAAAGTTGTTCTAAGGTCATTACTTTTCCTTCATTCAGTTGTAGTAGTGGTATTGAAATTGCAAATACTCACGTATATACTTTTCCTGTTTCGAAGGTGGTTGTTTTCTTTTATTTTGAGGCAATTTTTCATTTTCAATTTTCCATTTTTTCAAACATTGCGGTTCGTGAAAACAAATCGAATTAGCACTAAACAATCTGTTGCAAATGTAACAAGGAAACAAAGGAGGTTTCTTCGAGGAAACAGGTCGACCGTGCACCGGTGAGGACGAATTACTTTTAAGAGAAGTATTTTCGTCGGGAAATGATGCTGAAAATATATTGAAAAATTACTGAAAAATCGATTTTATTAATGTATTATAGTTTTTTTTACAATACCTTTTTTGTCAATTGGCGATTGCGGATTTTTATTTTTCTTCGGAGCGTAATTTCCTTCGACCCATCGTTCGAAACATTGCTTTTCGTGCGCTTTTAAAACTTCCACACTCATATTTTTACCGCAAATGTAACACGCCGATGTCTGTTCGCATTGGACCGCGGTCGAAGGACGATTCGACGGAGCGGTTATTGGCGTAATTAAATGGTTTTGATTCGTTAATTTACCCTACAACAACCAAATCGGCATACAAAGTTAGGTTAAGTCAGACGTGTTTAAATTGATTACGTACGTCTTTCACCGATGGCGCTTTACAGCTCCTTTGATGAACTATGAGTCTATCTGGGTAAAATGTTCTTCCGCAATTAAGACAAGGTACAAGATTTGACTGAGAACAAAATTATCGATTATAAAGTGAACGGTTTTAAAACGGTACGTCAGGATTTTCCAAAACGAACGATAATCCCTTAGACAGAAAGGATTAGAAATCGATTGTTGAGAATGCCCTGGTTCTCGGACGACTATAGCGTCGGTTAAAGAAGAAGAAGAAGAAGAAGAAGCGACTTGGCAACAAACCGATAGGTTGTTGAACCCAACTTAACCTCACTTTCAAACAATATTTATATTCCTCGGGCCTTAACCTTGTATATCATCGAGATGTTATAAATTTCGATTGCAAATCACAACAAATGATTTATTGTCGGACTTTTTACGGTTATATAATATTATAATACAATTAATTTAGAAATAGTTCGACCTTCAAAACATCGTTATTACGTTTGCAACTTAATGATACATTGTCATCAATAATAAATGAATGCGACACGTTTTTCTTTGTCGGTCTGGCATAAATATATCGATTTTTCCGTAAAACTTTCATCATTATAATATAAAGATTGTCCCGCGAACTGAATTATGTATAGTTTTTCAAATTTATTTGATCTTTTGAGGCGTTTGTTTCTAAATCGTCTTCATTTTGGGTCTGAAATGAAAAATTGGACGTTTCGATTACCTACTTTCGGTTTTTCAGTCGAATCGCTTTCTACTGTATTGAGTTGGTCGAACGATATTGGGACCTTAATGTGGGTTTTTATTTTGACAGATTACTCACCTGCGCAGCTTCCCACGCTAATTCGTTCCATTCTTCGGTGGTAGTTGCTGCTGTAGGTTTTACGGGTGGTTTTCTTCTTAAATGTACCGGTAAATTATCATTTTCACGTTCTAATTTCTAAAATTTTTGTAATCCTAATAAATTTCATCGAAGCATTCAATTAACATTTGCGATCAAATGATGTAGTTAAAGATTTTTGAGGTTAACTATATGCGAAATTACTTCTAAAGATAACCTTTGAACTTCATTGCACGTTTTTTTTTTCTCTAGTGTTTTCCAGTGTGTTTTAGACTATTAATTTAAAAGGAGTACGGGTTTGCGGGTGATTTAACGTTTACAATGACCTATATTTTTAGTTTATAACGATTAAATATACATGATAGCAAAGTAACGAGTAGATTCTTACCTCTAAACATTTCGGTTCGTGTAATTTCAAGGACGCAGTACCGTATTCTCGTCCGCAAATGTAACACGTCAATGTACGTTTCCCAGATCCAATTCTACGTTCGTTATTTTCTCGGTTTTTCTTAACAATTTCCAATCTCCTCGACGCTAACATATTAGCCGAAGTCGGATTGGAATGGACGATATTTTGAGACGGAAGGGAATGTTCGTGTTTCGGAGATTGTTTTCGTTCGGGTTTTTCCTTTCCTTTCGATTTATATTTTATAGCTACGGGCTTTTGCACTGTACTTTTTACTAAAATTCGAATTTGGTTTATTTAATTTTTATCTTTAACACGGAGGTCGGCAACCATACCAAACGTGTGTCACGATAAACGCGTTTTCATACAAATTGCACGCAACTACCGGTAATTCTTGAAAACGGGCTCTGTTGCCGACTCGTCGCAGTCGGGATGATGGCTTGGGTTTGCCGATACCGCGTTGGTTCAAGCTAAGCCCCGTCGTTTAAGTCTGGGGGCTCCTACATGGGAAATCTTCATTCTGAACGGTATCAATCGGCATAACCGCGTGTACTGAAACGACCATAATCCTCACGTCTCACATTAAAGAAGAAATTAGCAAAGTTATCCGGAAATGCTCGAAGATTTACGCGGTTAAAAACTCGCGAATATCCGTCGTTTCGTGCAGGATGGAACTTACGCCCTTCAACGCGTTTTTTGCACGGAATTACCTCGATTAATGATTCATTAAGTGGCCCGCGCACCCTTCCCGACTGCAATTGAAGGATAATTTGAATTGGAACACTTACAGTAACCCCCTTGTTCGTAATTTGACGTTGAATTTGTTGTTTTTGCCGACCTCCGTATAAAAAAATTTGTTGACACGTCGATAATGATAAACGTTTTTTACTATCGATGAAATTTAATTTATTGAACAAAATTGTGACAGAAAATAATGATGAAATGTAGATAATGAAAAAAAAAATATTAATTTAAACTACAATAACCCTTCCGTGCACCTAAAGTTATCAAAGGTAAACACTGAAATCAATATAAACGCGTACGTATACAGAAAAAAAATGAATAAAACGATCGCAGACAAAGAAATTTGTAAAATTTGTAAAATATCGATTCAAAGTATAAATACGACATACAAAAAAGCATTTATTATAATATATACAAACCTGTTGGATGAAATAGAAGATATATTTACGTATTACATTAAATACCTGCATCATTTATTATTAAACAAATTTTAATTAAAACAAATAATATACAACGACGGGACACATATAATCCTACTTATTTAAAAATACGATTTTATTGACTTTTGGCAACACCGCGTCTATATTTGCTTCTGTGTGGGTCCGATTCACATCGAATCGATTAATTACTGAATCGATTTTATCAGTAGTCGGATTTTTTTGTGACCGTTTATGGATATTTACAAAAAGTGTAAACTGTAAATATTAATTGAATTCTTTTCGTTTTTTAATATTTTTCTAGTGTATATAGAAAGATTTAATGGTTTGAGACAGTGTAATAAATATCCTAAATCGATTCTAATTCGATTCGAAACAAAACAAATGTCATACCGATACAGTGTCAATGTCAATATAGCCAATGAATTATTTTTGGTATAAACAAAGAATTTAAAGTGTTTTGATTGATAATTAATGATTAATTAATATCATTCGAATTAGTTTAGTGTTGGAATAAATCAAATCAGAAAACAGTATTCAATTTCTAATAAATGGATTATGATAAGTAAAATGTTATCTGGTACTTGAATCCGTCGTTTAATCGGTAAAATAACTGCATATTTTATAATCTTTTAATCCTTATTAAAGACTGCAAACATCGATATTTTTGGAGAGAGTTTTATTTTTATATTCTTATCTATTAAGTATATTCGCGTAATATAAAACGAATAGAGAGAAAAATGGAACTGAATTGACCCTCAAATCGAACAAATTGTGTTTGCAGCTAATTTTTTAAATTTATTTACTTTTTACTGTGTATTATAACGACAACATTCGTCTTGTTACATTTTGAATATTCCTTCCCACTCCGTTCGAAGAATTCAGTAAAAGTCAGGTTCCGTTGCTAAATCGTCTTCTATCTAACTATACTCTAAAAGTGTTTAAATCAAAGTGAATTTATTGAAATTATATACTGCTCATAAAATTCCAGTTTATATCCTTTTGTTTCAAGGACAAGCTCCTTTCTATTTCTATTGAAATCTGTTATTTCCATCTGTGTACCCGTTCCCTTCTTTATTTAATTTCTTTTTCCAGCAAAATAATGGAAATTATTTGAGGGCTGCAACCATTCCGGATAGATAAATCCCACTCTCATCTTTAATATATGAATAAATCTGAATTGTTTTTAATTTAAAACTGATTCAGTCTCTGATGACGATTATTTGGTTATCGAAACGCGGATCAGACAGTGTGAGTGTTGGTGTAGTGTAACGGTCCCAAAAATTCCAAATTAGATGATTATTAAATGTATATAAATCATCGACAAGTAATTAATCTTAAACTATTAGTCAGTATATATATGTAATTGTTCGGATTTATGAAGTAATGATTATATTTAAACAAATAATTATTAAGATTATATCTGAATCTTTAAAGAATTCGTTCTTGAAAACTATTGATAAGTATATTAAATTAATTACCTTGTTGTTTGGGAGAGCTGACTAATTTGATCGATGCAATGGGATGACTGTGTAATCGTTCAGGTTGATCTGACCTTCCACAAGAGTTACAAGGTTGTGGAAGTTTTGTCGATTTCGCGTCGCTAGGACTACCAATTCGTTTCTTCTCGTTTGAGTGTGTATTGTCTTTATTTTTACGAGGTACCCTAAAAATGTACATACATAAATTAAAAAGGATTAACCTTTAATCGGGGTTTTATAATCAATCATTTTTAGAAATCAATTCAAGGATTTTTTTGTTGATATTAATTTAATTGGACGGTTAAAGGTCGAAAATGTGGAGAGACCGCCCAACGTAAGCGGCTCATCGGCGCCCCTCTAAGGTCATATCTTGTAGAATTATTTTTTCGAACTCTTGAGTACTATATTGAAGCGTTCGTTTCATATTTGATGCAATTGTCATAAAAATCATTAATTGAAAGTAAAACATTTTTTCCGTGACCCGATAAATGAGAGATAACGATGCGGCAACGTTGCGCTGTTAATGGACAGAATTTAAAAAAATATGTTTACTGTGACGAGTTTTCAATTAATTTTTATATATTTTCATAAACAAAAATACTTTGAATAATCAACATTGTACGACCTTCTTTATGTATAATCCGTCTCTGTTAGAACCCGACAATAATCAATAAAAAAACCTTCTTACTGGTACATAAATACGATTTTAATAATTAGACGGTACGGTAAAACGAATTATTTTAATCGTTTTTTTAAAGTTAACAACCCCAAGTACAAAATTCATATCATAGCTTCGATACTCAGGGCGAGAATCAAGTCATACAGGGATTTACGTTTTGTTTTTACCACATTTTTTTACTTTTCTACTAACGTTTTTACTATCCGTCTGTCTGTAGCACCGATATCTCCTCACAGGAATCTCTGATTTTTTGCATTTAATTATTGTATAGCTGTAGATGTGCCAAACGAAAAACATATTGGGAATTATTACGAAAACATTAATTAAATTAATGTGATCCCATTAGACAAATGGCATATATTGACGTGTATCGATATCCTTCTTTTTCTTAAGATTGCGAAGGCCTCAGCTGCCAGGGCTATTCGGCCTGTTTTTAGTGAATTTATCCTATTTATTTATGGTTTTATACATAGGACTTGATTTTCCCTACTGGGACATATATACGAGGACACTTTGTTAATTTTATGCCTTGTGTTATTTTTTACGAGAACTTCGATTTGAAAATTAAGATTTTTGTTCGTATTTAGTAAATGTTGAAACGTTAGTAGTAATAGTTGTTATTGTTAATTATAAAAGTAAACAATTAGTTTTCAAGTTTCCAGTGTCTGTGTATTTTATATTAAATTGAAAATATTGAAAGAACTTACCTGATAGATTTATTATTATTATTTTTATCACAGTTTTTCACAGTTCGTTGTACGGTAATACTTTTCAATTTTGACGCACGTCTTCCTGCTATTCTGTCACTTTTGATACTTTCTTCTTCGACACTAGTGTCATCTATGTCGGATTTATTTTTATTTTTTTTGTTCATAATCGGCGGTGGAAGACTCCGAGGTCTGTGTGGTTTACAATTATGCAACAACATCGGTATACGACACAGATTCGAAATATTCAAAAATTCTTTTCTAATTTTGCTCATATCGATTTTTCTTATTAATCTTATATCTAAAACAGTCGGTTTGTCCAATGTAGCTGTAAGCGGCCTCTTATTTTCTTCTACTTCTTTTAATTTGTTGTTGGTATGCCACGTTTTCGTGAAAAGATGTAGACCTGGGTTTTTAGTAGGCATTTCGAATCGAAATAAATGAGATTTAATATCGTTTTCAATCACCTTTACGCAGCATCAATCTGTATAGCAAAATGTATCGGATTTAGAGGTTATGTTACGACATATATTGTAATAGTGTTTTTTTTTTTCGAAATTCCAAGTGGAATCTACAATAGAAGGTTTCTTTGAGCCGCATTGTATATAATACGACAAACAAATCTAATCGATCAATTAGTGATTGTTTATAAAAACTTGAAAGGCGGCTTTCGACTTTGTATATATGGGTAATAAATTAAATGCAAAGAAAAATATTATTCACTTTTGGAAGTACTTATCTCAAACAGTTTAATTTACTATAAATTTATTTGTTTACTGATTATCTATCGGTAATTACGACATTATTTATATTATATGTTTATTAAACAAAAATTTCACGTTTGTTTATTTATTTGTATTTGTACCAGACGCGACGTTTTAAGTAGACAGAAGCTAATTCACTTTTTAGAACGCTAAAACTGAAACAAGACTGTTTTTTCAGTGTATATTCCGTGGCGAATGAAGATGATCGCTTCCGCCTGCGCTAGTTTTCGATTTAAAGCGTAATTATTTAAAATGTATCGATGTTTCGAATCTTATCTCGTATCATTTGGATTTCGTAATTTCGTGTTGTTTTTAAAAACGTTTTATATTAAATTTTGTGTTAATGTACCCGCGTTAAAATAAGGTTATCTCCGACTTTATTACTATCTAATATTTCTAACCTCTTAACACAAAACTGCTAATATGGATCTCAACTAAACACTCTGTATGTATAAATATTCGCAATACTTTCCTTGGATTAATAAAAAGATAAGCATATTTTAATAAACGATTTCAATTAGTAATTATTCACCTTGCTAGCCTCAGTTTCTAGTTATTACAAACACCCAAAACAAACACGATATTATTTTATTGATATTTTTAACATGCCGAGTTCGATACAAACACAAAACTTCGTGGAATTAAAGCCGGTGCGAAACTAAAAATTGTATCCTGTACTGGTTAATCGGTGGGCTTCGGTTTATCAAGAATGCCCACGCGCACAGGTTATTTTACCTTTTATATACTCCTATTTGGGATAATGACTCATTATATTATACTGAACGAAAAGAAAAAAGTAAATATGTACAACGAAATACGATTGAGGTTATGTATAGACGAATTTAATTCTAAACGAAAGTAGATATGTTAAAAACAACACCCATAAATTTTATACAATTTTTGTATTAATTCTTAATTCAACACAACGTATCTGGAGTTTTCCAATAATTAAATATAAATATTTATAATTTGTTTCTCGTTAAAATTAATATTGTATAATTAGAAGAAAGAAAGGAATTCCCTTGGTATCGACAAATGAATTAACATAAACTAACTTACCCGATAAACAATTTATATCGGTTAATATTCCATGGAGTACCTACCTAAGTACTTTAGGTATTGATCTGATAAGAAGGTATTGGTAAAACTACTACCAATTTTAATATAATTGATTCTTTTTATCAATCTGATACAGTATTAAAAACCGTTAAAACATTATCTTTACATTAGTCAGTTAAAAGTGATCAGTGGAATTGGATATTAAAAGTGCATCATGGAATCGACTATAAAATCGGATACGTTTGAAAAGGTGAATGGACATCGGCAACATTCAGTTGAGGATGTTCATATAATAATATTATCTTCCGTATTACCGGTTTATGTTTTTATAATAGTAGTTATTGTTATTAGGAGGGTATTAATACGTAAGTTGTTTTAATTTATTTATATTCTTCATAAATAAAAAGTTTACAATATTTGTAACCAAACGTACACTTTTCAAAAGATAATGCTTAAAATCTTTTAACTCAAATCTACGTAATGAGAATTAATATGACGGATTCAATGCAAGGTATAATTAAGTATAAAGAAAACTACAACGTTTTTTAAATACAATTATGTTGAAAATCATATAAATTAGAGGTTATTCCGTGGTAAATATTACATACCAATGTCTGAAGGTACATCGGACGTATTCAGAACACGTTCGGTGTACCACGAACGCATTATTTCAAACTGCGCATGAATCTGGCGACAGAGCATGTTCAGGATATCTATAGCGAAGAAAGCTAAAGTTTACACCGGAAATATGATTGACAGTAAGAAACATTCGGTGTTGCCAAGATAACAATATAAAAAGCAATCCTCGTAAAATTTGATATTGGTTTTCGTTTCGTAAGATTAAATTGAGTCATCAAAATTGGTAAAAAGTGTAACCTTTCATCTAGATTCCGAAAAAAAATCCCACTTTAATCACTATGGTTATCAAAACATTTCAAAAATAATAAGTATATCGCACTTGTGATGATCACGATAGGAAAAATGCTGTTGAAAATTTCATGCATAAAAAATCTACAAATTTACAATAACGATTACTTAATTACTTCACGTGGCTTTTTTATTATTCAAAGAAAATTTTATTTGTAAAAATGTACACATTTGTTGCACATGTTCTTTAAAATGAATATTAAAAAAACCTTTTGCTGTGCAAAAACTTTAGAAACAAAAAAGACATCCTGTATTTAAATATGAAATTTATTTCAGGAAGAAGGGTTCGTACTATTGGGAGAAATAGTCCTGTTTTCATTATTTCCCAACCTGCATATGAGCTTAGATATCATCAACAAAAATCTATTCCGGGTAAATATACTAATAGAAGTTCGATTATTATCACAATATACGTATATATAGAAAAACAACAAAAAATTTTTATTTTTTCTAGATATCGATCGGGTAACGAAAATCGTACAAAAATCTCCGTCAAAAAGGCAAAAATCAAAAGATGAAATACTCAATGGAAGAAGTAAAAATGGAAACAAACAAAATATTTCCCCGATTACAGTTTTTCCTCGAGAACCGGTATATAGAAATCAACAAACTCCTTCTTATATAGTGCCATTTACAGAACTTCCGCCACATTTCGGTATGCTATTTCAAATAACAATAAATTATCAATTCTAGTGCGTGTGAGGTTTGTTTGATTTTTTTGGAAAATATGATTCATGATTGAAACAAATGTTTTGTTTACACAACTTATAAAATTACCTACATAACCTAAGATTACTTGGAAATATTGCAGTAGAAACCTAATTTTATTAGCTTATGATAAATTGTATCGATAACCTAACAACGTATTTATACATTAACAATTGAAACAAATAAAAATATTGATTTTGCTATAAACAATAAAAGTTAATTTACTAGAAACTATTACCGATTTTATCGTTTAACACCGGTAAATTAGATAATAATATCGAAACTACCAAATCTCAAAACCTCCAATAGTTTAAGTAATAATATTAATATATATATATATATATATATATATATATATATATATATATATATATATATATATATATATATATATGTTTAATTTTCCACTAACCATATGTAAAACAATGATTATACTAACCTAACCTAACCTGCTTTATTTTTCTTCTACTACATTAAACCAGCTCACAGCATAATTAAATATCCACACACACATATTTTTACAAAATAAATCACCTACAGTTAAAAAAAAACTTTGAAAACAATTCAATATAATACAGTAGTGTAACCGCCACCATATTAGAACAATATGTTGACAACGTTGTCAGTTTTTACAAAAGTTCTCTCGAATTGGTATAAAAAAAAATATGATCAGGAAATTGCAATTATGATCTGATTATTCGTAAAATAATCTGAATCACGTGGCAAGTATGCAACTACGTGTTTTTAAATGCGATAAATCGATGGATTGTAGAATTTGTTTTTACTTAAACTGAAATTTTAAATTATTTATGATTTTTTGTTTTGAGTAGCATGACCTTGTCATACTATTAATTACTAATGTATTACATTTTTTAGTGAAGTAGGACAAATAAATTAATTAAAAAAAAAACAACAGTATATTACGGTTTTTGTGAAATTTTGATAATCTCGAAGATATAATTGCTTTTGTGCTCAATCTCAATTATACATCTCTAATTATTAAACTAGTACATGTTTATTGAAGTGTCCTCATATTGATAAAAAGAATAATTTATCAGCAGTTTTATTTCAAAATGACGAGACTCGGTATTTCACCGTATCTGCATATCTGTTGATGTCATAATAGAGCATTGTTTCGAACGTGGAAAGAATATAATAAAAATATTACGGTCATTTTTACTTAATTATGATAGACGTATGGAAACATAATTAAAGATAATGAGAGTCGAGATATGATAGTGTTTGATGATAATAGTGTTTATTTATTATGTTTATCTCTATTACAAAAACAGTTCCATTATACAGATATGCAATTATTTTTAAATAAACAAACACTGCGCATTCTTATAAATTTTGACGTATCATGTGATTCAGCGATCAGCTGATGGGTAAAAATCTCGATCTGACTTGCGATCGCAATCAATTGATAAGTGATCTATCTGATTCAGGATAATATTGGTAGTGATGTGCGATGCGGATAAATATTCTCATTTGAATAAAACTAAGTGATGAATATTATCGTATAATTTATAAGAAATAATCAGAGTAACGCTTATCTTAGAACGTATTAAATTTGTTATTTTGCAAATTTATGATTTTGTAAAGATTAAAAACTAATTAGTTCACATAATTTTAGCTATTAAAGTATTGATAAATGTATTATTTTTTTTTCTAGATTTTTCATTGGCAAACATAGAAGTCTACAGCGATTTTGTCGTTATCAAAGACTTGAATATATTACAGAGGTATTGGTGTAATTCTCACGCTTGCAGAAATCCATACATTACCGCTTAATATAATTTTTTTACGCTATGATAAATAATATTATTTACTTGAAATGAAGTAAATAACATATTGTTGAACGAAGAGGTTATACAACGTAAGAATAATCTCATTAGGTATTGAAAATCGAAATTGGATTCATACTTCTATCTTTTTAAAATTCCTTAAAATTCCTTAAAATATTAATTTAAAATTACTGTGATACGTTATTACTTATACAAACTCTCTAATATATTTTATCATGTAGTTTGTAATATTTGATACAATTTTTTTATTAAATGATATTTATAACAAAAATATTTTTCTTTCAAATTTTGTTCGATCGAGTTTCGTATAAAATATATAACATAAGGTGTATCAAATAACTGGAAATAATTAGGGGACAACGTGGCAACGATGTAAACCATATGTCATAGTTTGAAATACGCCATATTTAATATAGAACTCGGTTCTGATTGCAATGTTTACGTTTGAAACGAAATATTAGGTTCATGAACAATTGTTAGAATTAGTCATACATTTCATATAAATCCGAAGCCAGTTCTGGATTCTGTGCAGGAAATGAACTCTTTCAGCTTGTTTAAGAACACAACTTACCGTTTTTATTAGTTCGAAGTAGATGAATTCCTTGTGGAAATAAAACTAACAATTGACAACAATACTTTTATTTGGAAAATTTACAAAAATAAAACATAAATAATGAAATGGTTATCAGCATCATAACATCAGTTCTTAAATGAATTACAAAAGATAACGATTCTTTGTCGTTAAGTACCTACTTATGATCATATTTCATAGTACAATCAATGGCTATAACTGACGAGCTTCAAAAACAACGTTGTTCATTTTTTTCAGTTTCAGAATGCTGTAGGTAACCGCACACTAACACAATAAAATAATATATTTAATATAACGATTTAACAAATTTTTTTAACGTGTTGTGTTTGCTGCATTTGATCTATTTTCAATATGTTGTAAAGATGAGTGTAAACGGACCGGAACCGTGTGCGATACACCTGCCGCAACTAAACGCTCTAACTAATTGCATTAGATACAAAAAAAAACAGTTTACGTAACTAAAACAGCCCAAAATAAAAGATGAAACTCGCAGAATTCTGAAACGTAAATAAATAACTTTTAAATCACATGAAAATATCAAATTTCTCTCCCTCATTTAATAACCTAATGGTAACTGAAAATAATATTTTTGTCTTTTTATTTCGACTATAAAGTATAAAACATTCAAACACTTTTTTCATAATAATGTTGAGAAATCAATGAGGATAAACATATTTATATATATAAATACACGAATTGAAACAGATATAAACATTTAATTGTAATCCGGATTGTAAGGGGCCTGTTTTATATAACCTTCTCGTGCGATAGGAGCTGGAGTGGGTGCTTGTGACACTGCCACTTCGTATGGTGGAGGATTACTGTTATAATCTTGGTAATAAGTTGTGGGTGGATACGCTGATGGTATTGGCGTTGGATTTGGTATACCTAAATAAAATTATAATATTCATTTGACGAGTACATACAAATAAGAATTATAAACTCAATTAAATAACATAAAGTGAATATATAATTTTGTTTATTATCGACTGACCTTAGTCAATTTTTCTAAAATGACGTTTTTGGGCAAACAAGTTTATTGAATTTGTTTTTTTTTCCCATTAAAATTTCTGCAAACGTGTCTTGTATTCATGAAATTCTGCGAAAACTGTTTACCCACAAACACCATATTGAATCATGTGGATTGGATAACCTAATACATTAACTTTGTTCAAGGGACAAAATCATAATCAATGTTGAATAAGATTATAACTGAATTTTTAGTGCTCTAACATACAACCGAGACTGCTGTAACTGATACATAATTGATAATTAACGGGATCGATGTGATATGCATACACAAATCTTTTACTAAAAATTCAGAACTGAGGTAAGAACGAACGGCAAAATGCTCATGCTATCAGTCGCTTAACTGATTCTTAATTAGACTGGTGAACAAAGCTATTATAAGAAAATGAGTTGGTTAAGTTATTATTTCCCTTATAAATGGTCAAATGTCTATATAAACATGCTGTTATCGAATATTCATCCATTCAACAATTCAATGTTATGTTTTACAAGAAAATACACACTTAGTAATGGTATTTGAAATAAGCAAAAAGCAACAATAAAATAGTATGTAAAGTACAAATTTACTAATCCTAATTGTGACTCCAAGACTAATAATTACAAGTGATTCAATAAAAAGCATTAGTTCAAGCTAAGCCCACTGACCGTGTTGAAATTGACGTACACCTTCTATACCCATACTGGGGGGAGGAAGACCATAATGATGAGGTACTGGTAAGAGCAACAATATATCAGTTCTGCCTTATATATAATAAAATAACATACAATTTTTTCAAACTAGGCTCTACCGGAAAATAGAAAAAGGTTATTATAATTCCAATTTTACTAACCTGTTTGTGGAAAAGGCATGTTTGGTGTTTGAATCGGATAAGGTGGTTGTGCATTAAAAAATCCTGGACCGGAAAGGTTGTTACTGGGTGTGGGATGACGAGCATCTATGGGATAAGGTGGTACAACTTGTGGTGATGGCACATGCTGAGTTGTGGTAGTAACTGTGACCGAAGGGCCATCTGCAAGTAAAATTAAGAGCATGTTTTTTTTTTCTTTTAAAAAATTATTTTCACGTAATTGGAATACTCACAACCATATACAGTACCCTCTCGTTTTCTTTTACAGCACCATCCACATATAGTAAAAAAGATAATAAAAATAACGCACAGTGCAATTGGCATAAACACATCCATTTTGTAAACTGTTAGTTTATCTATAATAGGTTTGGGAGATAAATTAATTATTTATTTATCAACTTCAGATCGTGGATCAAGAATTTATGACTAATAAAAAGAAACCAATTTATATTTGCTATTTGTGTTTATAACTGTTCAATTTCGATACAAAAACTTAACACTTAGTACATAAGTTGATATAGATATAATCATGTTAATAAAAAATTTAATTATACTAAATAATCTCGTTATTTTACACCAAATATTCGTTCGAATATAAACAGATCGCTGAGACCTACAATTTGTCAAAGGAGAAATATGTACACTGTGAAGTTGCGTATATGATAAGTATTCTTCTTTTTTAACTCTGTTTACCAATATTATGAGCTTACCATAAAATATCACATGATAATGACGAAAATAAAAAATTCGATTTCATAACGATAAAAAGAAATTTAACTATTCATAAAAATCATAATGGTATTATTAATTATATTAAAAATTTGAATAAACAACGTTTTTAAGATTCTTTAATATAGTGTCTTTGAGAGGGAAACTGAACTACACCGACAACGACACCAATTCTGTGAGTGTGTAATGAGATGAAAAAAATAAGGTACTGGGATGATTAAAAATGTAACATCACAAATGGTTCCTATGTTTCATCCAGAAGACAATTTTAATTTTTAAATATGTAATTACCATCCTTAATTGTAATTTCTTCACTAAATAATAATAATAAAATAATGACAATATTAAATAAATTCCCGCTATAAACTTGGTTTTTAATTGAAAACATGTGTTTTACATATAATCCGTTATATTCACGTTTTGTACAATATATTTCAATTTAAAGGTATAAATTCTGTATGTGTGTAGGAGTAAATCGTGTCAAGTGGCAGAATGAGAATCATTTGAACTACAATGAACATTTATACATCAACTAAATTACTCACTAGAAGTATTAGAACGTTGTCTGGTGTTTTGATATGCAGACCTACTAATAGAGGAAGTTCTGCTACGCCCTGTAAAACACGGTAGCATTTAAAATAGAATGCTTAAGTATTTGAAATAGGTGTTCAAAACACACATGCTTCAGTTCAACATGAATTGTGCTGAACATTTTCAAAACAATATTCCTCTTTGTTGCACAATGTCATTTAATTCAAATGACAAAATACATTCGGATTAGTTATTAATGAAGTTAAGGAGTAATCGGGAAATAAAAGGTATAAAAGAAAAAATACAATAAATCATCATTTTTTCTCTCAATTCCGAAAGCTTTCACATAAAGTACATATAAAAATAATATTGGCTAAATATGTAAATGATACATTATGTAACAAGACTTCCTTACATTATATACATATCAAGAGTGCATCATGCTCTGCCAACTATTGGTATACGAGATACTTACTCCTACGGACACATACAGAATTGTGCGACTTTTTACAACATATTCCACGCATTGAGAAACATAATATTAACAACAAACATATAGCGATAGTAATGATTATTTGGAATTCCATCCAAAAAAGTATAGATATATAGACTTTTGTTAATGAATTGATTTCAAAATGTTGGTCCCTTATTTTAAAACTCACAGTGAAAAAAATAAAAAGGTGCAGCAATTAAATAAATAAACCAAGTTTTTACGTCTTCCACTTCTTCTTTTTTAAAAGAAAATAATATTACCTGTTAAATTTCATTAATTTTTCTAGATACCTTGATATATTACATATTTCCTTATTCTTCTCGCGAGTTAAATATTTTTAAAATTTTTTGAACATCACTATATTTATAATCAACAAACTATTAATATTTTTAGCATAAGTAGCAGTGATCCAATAACAGTTCTTTATTATGAATTTCTACACTTTATTCCTGATAAAGTAGTGACGAAAACACAAAAAGAATATTAACAGGATTAACAATATGCATATTCATACATTAATAACAACAGATTCACACCTATGAAGATTAATCAAGTTACACAAAATTCCGTGCAGCGCCATCACTCGCACAATTTTAAAATTAAATTGATGGATTTTTAGTTTATCTATGTGTCATTCGTCATAAATGAAAATAGGCATTGAGGTAATCAACAATAAATGTTTATATATTTTTATCGTAATTGGTACAATGATGATTTTATATGACTGTTATCGTAGAAATACATAACTTAAAATGGTCAGCTTATCTCGGAGTTTTAATACAAATTCAGGAGTAAGATACACTTAATAATTTCAACTAAAAAATTAATGATACTTTATTTTAAGGGTGCTACATTTTTCAGCGAATCTGTAAATATGGATGATAGAGAACATCTCCAACCAATTTTAGACTCGTACGGTGTATTTAAACCTATAAGAACGATTCCGTTGTTTGGTATTCATTTAATATTCTCGTGTGCTTTGACTATCATAGCTATTTGTTATGCTGCAATTCATCCAGACGAGAAAAGTAAATGTAGAGAATATTTTGTAATAATATATTTACACATTGGTTTATGGTTTTTAACTCTTGTAAGTATTTGTTTCGTTTTTTTTCACATATTATGTTTAGATATAATTTTTTAAATTTTAGATAATCGATCGCCTTGTAAAATGTCACCATCATAATTTAAAAATAAACGGTTATTTAGATTTTTACCAACAAACGCAATTGCACATAAGTTTACCATTCTATGTAGTAAGTTTATGGAGTGTCACCTTAATGTTTCTACAAGCACTTATGCAACATTTCTACCCCGACGATTTTGCTGAGAAATGTATTAAAGGAGGCAGCTTATCTCCAATATCGTATCTTTGTGCTATTATTACCTTGGAATTCTGTGTTATAGCTGGGATTAATATCAATTACATTGCTAAAGTAATAAATTTTAACAAACAGAAACCTCTACCTGATGTTCAAAGAGAGGAATGGACTAGTACTACTTCACCTGATTCTTTGGCTCAAAGTGAAGTTGGCTACAGACAACTGGGAGACAAAGTATATGATTTGTTAGATAAACAGGTGAGACACGTAACTAGTGATCAAATTACAGGTTTGCTTACAGTTATAATATTCCAAATCAGTTAATTTTTTAAGATATCCCTTTAGTTTTTGGTCGAATCCTTATTTTTTTAAGGATTTATTGATAAATTTGGTGTGTTTTATAAAGATATTCAACATATTTTTAATCACCTCTTGCTATTAATTTATTATTGTCAATTTATCGTATTTTCATTATAATTTCTGATTATTTTAGGCAAAGTATATAAATTTCCTTAAGGAGCATAACGAAAGATTGGGTGAAAAAACAATGATACTGAATGCCCAACTACAACAACTTCGAGCACAAAGAAATCAAAACTAAATAGACATTTTCCTAGTGATATAGAAGCATTTTGTTATCATTAAATATTATTTTTATACCAATAATTTTTATTTAACTTGTTAACTTTAAATAACAATGCTCTAATCCAAACTTACTATTACCGTTATATACGCAGTGGTAAATATTAATTTCTAGGACTAATAGTCCTAAAATGGAGATACTTCTTTCACGTGAACTTTTTTTTAAACTGAATAAAGGGGGTACAACCCTATGGACTTTGAATTTTTTGTGTGATTATAAGGATTAAAGTTTGATGAAAATATTTTGAAATTCATTTTCTATGATTTTACTATGGAACTAATTATACAGGGTAGGATAAATAGTGAAATAACATGTTAATCCCCAAATAAAGAATAATTAATCACTCCAAAGGATTGAATGTCTCTTATTATTGAATTTAAAAATAAATGCATAGAGAACTATTCTTATTTTATATTATTCTGGACCAGCTTGTATATAATGGTGATAATCAATAATCATTGTCATTCTTCGATATACATACTTATACTTGAAAATGTCTCTTAAGTAGCATTTAAGCAGGCTTAAATTACTTTAGACTGATATTTTCTCAAGTTTTTTTTATTTAGGAACAAAATCGCCTACTATTCAAAGTTAAAAGTCACTTAACACGTTAACTGCCGTGAAGTAAATGGGTTGGAATAATTGTGCCAAGTGAAAGAATAGTGGGTATCATATAATGTAGTTTTCGACATTCTTTAGTCTAATTATGGAATTGTGATCAATAATATTTCAAATATCCTTGTTCATAATATGTATTTTTCGATTAACGAAATTAAATCAAAATTACAGGTGATGGAATTGAAATTGTTTGATTTGCGTTTACATTGATCAAATACTAGATCTGATGGTTTTGTTGTGGTATCTCAGAGTTATGTGCCTTCAGAGTTGTAATTACATAAATTTAGTGAATAATTGAAACTATTTTTTGGTTAGGTAAAAAAAATGAATTTAATCATTCAAAATGGTAAAAAAGTGAAGGTTCTTTTTTGAATTTTTGATGTTCGGTGAGAAAAGGTTATTAGAAGAGGAAATTTGTTGGGAAGTCTCAATAATGTATTTTGTAAATAAATAACTTTGAAATCATAATTAAACTATATAGAATACTACTGTGTAACATTATTTTTGCTAATATAAACGTATAAAAGTAAGCTTCGTTTTATTTTTTGTATGTAAGTTCTACGGAAATTCATTTATGACACAAATATATTTTTTTAATGTATAGGATTTAAAGTGCTGGTACTTATTTAACCGTTTTCTCAATTTCTCCTTTATCGTTTCTTTTTTGTTGTGATACTTCATTTCTTTAGTCAATATGCGTTTTCTATCATTTCCTTTCAAATTTCTTGTAAATAAATTTGTTTAAACCGATTATTATATTATATCTTTTAATTTTACAAATATTGCAAAGTTACCGCTTGTCTAATTTCTTTCTCTTTGTTTTTCTGCTAATGCATTTTATTTTCAAGTTGGAATTTCTGGAATCGTTTGTGATATTCATACTGAACACACTGTATACACTACCACTACACCAACACTCACAATTAAACTATCTGTCGCGCGTTTCGATAACTAAGTTATCCTCTTCAGATACTTAAGGTAAACTGTCTGGTAAACGTGCCAGACATTGTAATTGTGAGTAATGGTTTAAACAGTGTGTTCAGAACATTTTATTTTTGTCAGGACCCCATTTTATTAGACAATAATAAACAAGAATTTCATTACAATAGTTTTTAATTAACACCACGAAACATCTAATATACATTTTCCTTGAAACCATTTGTGCTGCAACTTATTTTTGGGAGAGTATTCATCTATATCAATTCCTTTCGTTGCCTCTTCTTGGGTCTTGAAATGAGAAAAAAATAATTGAATTGATTTTTCCAATCTTCAACGCATAAATTTCAATAAGTAACTCTACAGGTCTTTTATTGGAGAAAATTACGTATCATTTGGTTTCTATAGTGGTGAACAACAATGCAACCCAAAAAGGTGTTTGATGTTGTTGAGTTTTTTCATATATTTTTAATGATTTTGGTATGATTTTTTTATTTTTGTAATGTCCGTTATTACCTAAACGTGTTTGTGTGGTTAGAACAAAAAGTTGTGTTTAAGAATCGGTCTAAAATGACGAAAATTGAAATAACCCTTTTTAACATCATAAAATATATTGGGGTCAGAAGTAGGCCACTAAAAGACGTTTTTAAAACACAAAATCAATTAATAGTTTGTGTCTACAGATAACAATTAATCTAAATGATAAAGTTAAAGATTGGAAATGCATTTGTTCGTGTACGAAGATACTTGAATATTTACACGAAACTACCAAAAATATGCACTAGATTTTTATTGGCTACTAGGATAGGATTTTAACAACTAGTACACTTGTAACATTATAACTTTTACCACGTTTAGAAAAACACTTTAAACAGGTACATTATTTTACTATTTATACTAAAATTTCAAATAACACTTTTTATTGTTTATAAAACAACAAAACTAGTTCGTATTCTGGCTTTATTGTTCACCTCTATTGAAGTTTGAAAGAAAATTAACAGATGTCGTCCACTTCGTAATTTTCGCGAATTGAATACTTCCAATGATTGAGCATCGTGTAACCAGACCCTTAAAAACCGTTACAGTTACAATGTCCGTTATTATATTTTATCTATGAATGTGACTGATTATCACTTTTAAAAAGGCCTCTTCTTCTCTTTTAACTTTTGCTTGTATTTTTAAATTCAATTTAAGAAACGTTAATTCAATATTATTGTTAGAAAGTGTAAGGTGGTGACAAATCGGTTTGTTTCGTTAATATTAAATGAATTTACCATTGATGGAGGGAATATCCTTTTACAATCTGACTTGTGAAGGTGTTCTTTGACGGCAGCAACTAAATTTTGACGAGTTTCTTTAGAAAGGCAAGGTTTACATAATTGACATTCCAATGACATACAACTAGAACGGCAAGTATTACTGTTACAAGCATTAGGGAAAACTGCCAACGTTTTATCTGACACTACCATTTCTTCTTCAGATTTCGATCTAAAAAATCAGACAAACTATATATTAACAAAACAAAATTTATCGAAAAATCAAAAAACGAAATGTTAAACTGCCAAACCGAAAATACAGGGGGAAGAAAAATAAGTCATTTAGCGTTGTTACTTATTTTTAGACTTGTGTTGAGAATTAAATAAACAAATTGTAAATTTCAAATTACCTTACGGCTAGAGAACTTTTGTAAATGCTTTCTCCTATTCCTACAAGTCCCAAAACGTTATAGAGAACTTGTTGATATAAAAGTCTGTTTGGGGGATAATGCGCAGAAGATAGATTGGGACTCATATTAGCTTCCAGAAGATAAACTTTCAAATTTTCATCTACCAAAAAATCGAACCTCATCAATTCGAAGAAATTTTTTCTCGTTTGGTACCTAGAAAATAATTTCATAGTTATGATTATCTTGCTGAATTGAAATATTGGGAGTACTACCTTTGTAGTACATCAACAATAGCGGGTTCCTTCGCTATAACTACGGTCCTTATGGCGTCTTCTATTTGCGTCCAAATGACGTTCGGATCTTTACCCTGAGCTTTGAGGTAGGCGTTTAAACTATCCTTCATACCGAATCCCAATTGGTTGTAATAATAATCCAAATCCGGTACTTCCCATACGGGTAAATAATCATCTCCCACAACGTATTTATCCACTAGTTCCGAATCGAAAGGATAATATTTATCAGGACAAAATCTAAAAACAAGTCATAGACGTTTTCGAACAGTTAGGTTAGGTTAGGTTTCGAAAAGGACAATTCACCTTAAAAGCCCTTCTCCGTTGTAAATGTATATCCTTAGAGGTTCCACCGATGTGATAATCGTATAAATACCTATATCAAATCTATGTCCATTGACTAATAACGGTTTATCTATGTACTCTTGTAGAAAAGTTCCTTCTCGGTCTAAATCCACGTCGGAAATTTTTCTAATTTTAATATTCCTATGATCGTTGTCTTTCTGTACAAATGTTATGTTTGGACGATTTTTCGAATATTCTAATAATTTTTCTTTGTCTATTGGTAATTTGAAAGCTGGGGGTATATATTTTAAACCGCTGGTGGCGAGGGTTACTTTATTTGTTATATGTCCGATGCCGGGAAAATGATTAACTTTTTGATGTGGCTTCAATTTTATTAATTGAGAGCTGAAATAAATATTACATTAGATGATGATAGCGGAAAAGATGATATTTTTTTTATTATATTACCGTAACTCCGTAAAAGGATAATCATGGGCCCACAAAAGATCCCAATCGGAATAATTATCATCTTTTTTGTATCCTAATCGATCTAATATTGTATATACTTCTTCCAAATGTCCACCCTCGAGGTTTTTACCGTACGCCCAGAATATCTTTTGAATTTTTTCCTGTGCTTGAAATTCGGCGGATTTCATAAAACATTGTCGACATTCTTCAGCAGTTATGGCCAACACTGTTAAAATTGCCACTCCGCCTAATGTTACTGATAATATTGTATATTGCCCGAGGTTACTTTCTATTGACCGTTTTTGCTGGGGCCTGGATTGCTGCGAAATCTAAACGATTTGAATAAATAAATCTAATTTTTTCCAAAACAAAATTATATGTGTTACACAAAAATTAAAAGTCTCTACGACGAAGAGTTTTCAAAATTCTGACAATTTGGTTAATTATACGTCCACCCAGTTCAGTAATCCAGGTGAAAGTTGCGAAAAAAGAAATCTCGAATATGCTATCAATCAAAATCCACATTTATAAAATCTAGATGTCAAGAATTACGAAAAAAAAAAAAAAAAATAATGAAAATGAAACTTATTCTTTTGTACAAAAGTCTTGAAATAGAAAAAATGAATTCTGTTCTTTTTTTATAATTATTTATAACAATTTCTCTCAATAATGAATTTGAAATATCCACCAAAAAATAGAAATTAACAAGAGTTTAAAAAATCTCACCTGAGAAATTTTACTTTCTTCTTCTATTAAATTCATTTCTCACTTTTTAATAGTAGGAACTGCACTGCATGCTTTTACACATCGAATATTATTTATTTAGAAAGATGAATTAACATCATTGGTTGGGAAAGAAGAAAGGAACGGAGAGAGAGAGAGAGAGAGAGAGAATTTGGTTAGTATGATATCATCATAATATACAACGTGGTCATAAAAGTTTTTAAATCTATCACATTACAAATATAACTGTTAAGTACGAGTAAAATTACTGTCGCATATTGGGTTTGATAACAAAAAGTTTAAGATATTTAATAATTAGATGAATTCATTAGAACTGCCATTTATTCATTACAAAAACTTTCTAATTTCCAAGAAGAAATATTTTCTGTCACAGTATTATTAGAACACACCTCGTAATATAAGTACTGATTAAATATATTTGGAAAACGATTACCTGCAAATCATCATTCTCTTTTTCGACTAGACTCATATCACTTACTAGATACTTGAATATTATTCAATAGAATAAAATGATCATCTTTGATTAGATAGATCATATGAAGATGGGAATTTTATTCGAATAACGGTATTCTTGGATACGCGGCGAAGAGGGGAGTTCATACATCGCCTTCAGCGATTTAACCTAGTTACCTACAAACTAATTTGATTCATTTTCTTATGGAGTAATGTTGGTTGCATACTAACTGTAAGGTTTTCGTATTTTTTAAAAAGTGTTTATTTTTTTGTTAATTTTTCAAGTTCTTGATATAAAATAATGTCATAAAGTAAAATATTTAACTAAAAGTGAAAAAATAATATCTAAATATTTAGTTGAAAATCGCAAAAATTTCAAATTTTTAGAGAACGATTCTCATTGGTTTTCAGTTGTGACGTTATAGTTGTCAGTTGTCAGCTTGATGATCACAGTTTTTATTTATTAGTTAGTACCTTTTATAGGTTAAGTTCTTACATTATTATATAATCACGTTGAAAATTGAAAGCGTAATAAAATTAACTACTATAAAATATTAGGATGAGTTGAATTTGAATCTTACTTTCATTAAAATGATCCTGGCAACAAAAATAATTAAATCTCGCAGGATCGTCAAAACGACCAACCCTTTTAAACCATTTTGTTGTTTACTTTATCAGGTGTACACAAAATAAATATTGATCACAGAATTAAAAAAAAATATATAATAAAAGTTATATATAAACTGTCGAAAACTATTTTTTTCTTAAACCATGCAAGTATACCCTTTTGTTTTGAGGACTAACAAACTGAATTATATTTTTAAGTTGTTTTCAGATTATTAAAACTTTATTTAACTTCCTTAAAAAGTTTATACGGAAAATTATGTTTCCATTTACTAAAGTCAAGAAGAAAATTGAAGATATTTGATTCAATTTTTATAGAATTCTCAGATAATTTAATTTTTAATATAAAAAATGTTTGAGTTTTTTCTTTTTCTACTGTAATGTTAAAATAATTAGCCATATATACCCACGTCTATATGTGACATATATAGATGCGCTTCAATGGGGGAGCTTTTGGGCTGAACCGCTCCCCCTAAAAACATCTACTAAAGTCAATTATATGATATCTGTTAACGTTTCAACACTTTGTATAATGTTACAATTAGTTTTTCTGCAATCAATAGGCATCAAGTATTTTGATTTTTGTGTCCACTGTAAAATTTTCCCCCGTTCAAAGCCCCCCCAAATAAAATTCTAGATCCGCCACTTTTTGACCAGCATGGTCCTCTCAATATAATCTCAAAATGACAATAATTTTATTTTTTTTTCCTAAAATTAATGATGATTAATAGAAATAGGATTGTTCTACATGGGTATTTGTATAGATAGAGGTATTGTCAGTATCAAAAACACATTTATATACGAGTGAAATTATATATAAAATCCAATGTGTGTAACGTTACATTTTTTGCTTCAAATTACCAGGAACAATAAAAAAAATGAGAAAGGTTCATAATGATTTATATTTATATACAAAACTATGTTAAATTATAAAATTTTTAAATAAATACTCTCGAAAAAACCTATTTATATGATTCCGATTTCGTGCAATTTGCTTCTCATCTTCACTATAGTACCTTCCCAGACAGTCTGAAGTGGTTCCCGTACAGTTTCTACCGCTAAATTCGTCATAATACTTATAGCCGCTTTGAGAGTTGCAACCATATCTCCTGAAATAACCAATTTAATTGGAAATTCTGGAACAATTAGTCATATACATATTAAACACGCTGTTTTAATGTTACCACTAACCAATACAATTATACTGTCTGACGCGCGTTTTGATAACCAAGTTATCATCTTCAGGAACCTAACCAGTGTAATTAAATTTTCTTGAACTGTATTAATAATAATATTATCACGTTTCAATAAAAAAAATTATCACATCATAAAGTTTAATAATTGATGATTTTTAGTCCATACTTTGAATATATTGACTTTTTGTATATACTAAGTTGGAATTTTTCAAATTATTGGTGATATTCCAACAGAATTTTGCTACCACTATGTCAACACTCATATTAACACTATTAGACTCGTGTTTCAATAACCAAGTTATCCTCTTTAGTAGAGAAAAGTGTGTTCAGTTCTTATGTAGATAATTACATGGTTCTTTGGGTACCAATAAATCCTTTTAATAAATTGTCACGCGAAAATTTTTATTAATGAACTGCTTTCTATAAATTATAATTTTCAAGCAGTGATTATAAATTAGTAGTTGGTAAATATAGAATCTGAAATATAAATAGATGAAAGGTAAGAAAGTATACTATGCGTTTAAATTTATCCTAACCTAAATTATGCATTAAGCAAAAATGTTTCTCACCGTTACAGTATATGTTGTCAACTGCTTTCTTTAATAAATTTTGAGACGCTTGGGCACTTTTAATTTCACCATCTTTAATGCATTGGCAAATAGATTCTGCTAATTTAGGTAAAATATTAATACTGTTACCCATGATACAAGTAAAACCACTAGCAACTGCACCGAGCATTACCTAAAAAAATATTTGTTAATAGTGACACATGCATACTTGGGGATAAGTTATGATTTTATTGAATGTTACTATTTCTCCTTTTTTTTTTCAACAAATTCATAATGAATTTAGAGTGCAAACTACTTTTTTATACTTGCAGTATATAAAGAATTTGTTTAGAGAAAATTAGGTATTGATGACAAACCTCATCAGTACCCATAAATACGACAAATTTATCAGGATTCAAGGTAAGTGCTGTCAAACCGTCTTGCAAATCATTAGTAGTGTATATTACTCCAACAAATTGTTCCACTTCCCCTGTTATATCTAATAAAAAAGCCGTCATATCAACTGCAATAAAAATATAATTCTTAAATATTCAATTTAAAAATAAGTGAAATTTGAAAACTTACTGTCATATAATTGTGTGTACTTTGGATAGTGATGATACAATATTGGTATCTTCTCTGTGTATTCAGATATTATTTTAATATACCTTATGAGATCCAAATGATTTTTGGGTTTGTGGTAAAGATCCGGCATAAGGACAACTGCTCCGACTTTTAATTTTTCTGCATGTATTGCCTGAAATGAAAAAGTAAGAAAAGTCTCTCCCCCGTTTTCATTTCTTTTTCATTTTTTACCATGTCAATAACGCTTTTTAATGGAGCCCCGCCAATCTGTACCATCAAAAATTGGTTCTTCTCTTTACAAATTTCATGCCAAAATTCTGTGAGTTGTTTTCTTTCTTCTGGCGTGAGTGACATACCTTCTCCTGTCACATCATTTACTAAAATATTTTGAAAACTGTTTTTTGTACAAGAATTATGAGTAACTAAGTATACTTACACAATATTCCTTTAACTCCGCAAGCTTTTAAAAACTTTGCATATGGGTTTATTAATTTATAATTAACTTCTTTACCCCTGTAATTTATTTTTATTAGAAAATTCGAAACTGTACCAACCGTTTAAATACAAATAAATAACATTCACTTACCTAGATTTAACAAATGGAGTTATAACCGGACATAACAATCCTCTAAAGAAAAATTTGTTCTGCAAAAATACAAACATTAATTATTATTACATTTGTAAGGAGAACGATTTAGTTTAATTATTGAAAGTGTAACAAATATGAGTTACCTGTACTGATTGAGTCGTACTAGTTAGGTGTCTCTTATGTTTAATTGCACTCATATGTTTAAAAATTTCAGTTTTACCACATTTATAATCTTTCTTACAAAATCTACAATAAAAATAATGAGGACCATGGACGCTTTCGGAAATCCAAGGTTTTACAGATGGTATGGATTCCCATTCTTTTTTATATTTTTGAACATAAATTTTCTGCAATAAAAAAACACAAACTTTTTTATAAAAGAAATTCAGAAGGATGAATTATACGATTCAACCAACCTTCTTCTTGGTAGGATCATCATTTCCTGGATCCCTTGACTTTCTTTTAGATTCGGATTTTTTCTTTTTTATCTTTTTAGATAGGGGTTCGTCTGAATCGGTATCGGTATGAGGCTCTAGATCATTGCCTTCAAAATCGGATTCATCTGAAGCTTTAAAATCGGAGAAAAGGTCCTTTGCCGTTTTTGGAACTGGCTCTTCCTTGGGTTGTATCGGCTGAACAACATTTATTTCAATAAGTTCTTGAGAATCGGGATTATTGGAGTTATTTTCCATAGTAAATGTTTTAGTGTTTTCAAAGTCAAAGCTAACCTATAAAATTAGCTTGACAGCTGTCATTTGCCTAAGGTGCGTTTTATTGAGCATTTTAACGAAATTTATTTTAGATTTTAGTTTTATTGAAATCGACTTAATTATTTAAATAAAGAAAGTTATTAATCGATGGCTTACACTAATAGGTACAATTACATACTTCTTTAATATCACGTTGGAATTTGTTATTATGACCGTTTGCCGAATTATAATAGATGTTTCCATTATTTTCAATTTGCAATGTATATACATTGCTACTGCTAACTGAAATTCAAAACTCCTACAAATGCAACTATACATGATCAAAAACATTGAATATATTTTTTTTAAAACCAAATTTTATTTCAATGACAAGTCGACTGTAGGCTATTTTTTGATTAGTGGTGTCTTCTTATCGAAAATATGTAGGTTAGGTTGAATCTATTTTCGTTTAATTATGTAGAAAAAGAGTAGTACTTAGATGAAAAAATGTCTCAAATAATGTTAATTGTCGCTTTGGCACATCTAGTTTATTGTCCATTTACAAAAGTAGAAGAGAGTTTTAATTTACAAGCAATTCACGATATATTATATCATGGATTTAACCTAACACAGGTGATAACTTTAACCAGGAGGTAGTTATTTTTAGTACTTAACCGATTTAATTTCAGTACGATCATCTCGAGTTTCCTGGAGTAGTGCCACGAACTTTTATCGGACCACTTTTTATATCCGCTTTAGCAGCTCCAGTAGTTACGATACTTCAATTTTTAAATGTAAACAAATTTTGGGCCCAATATTTAGGTACATATCGCAATCAATAAAATTACAGTCGTATAATATGTAAAAATATTTTTTTTATAGTTAGAACCATCCTTGCTACGTGTGTGATTTACACTTTCAATTTGCTCAGCAAGACCTTAGAAAAAGAATTAGGAACGAGATGGTTGCAGTGGTTTATAGCAATAACTGTAACTCAAAGCCACTTTATGTTCTATTTGAGCCGTCCATTACCTAATATACTTGCTCTACCACTAGGTACCTATGAAATTTGGATAATTATTAACAATAATACATATTGTTTGTACTTCTAGTATTACTGGCACTCAATGGTTGGCTGAAAAATAATCAAAAATCTTTTATTCTTTTCTCTGGAGCAGCAATAATTATTTTTAGAGCAGAATTGTCCTTATTTCTGGGTATTCTTTTGCTCTATGATTTATATTATAAAAGGATAACAATAAAACGGTAGGTCAGTAAGTTTATGGGAATTTTTTTTGATTAAAAAACTTTTTTTATTCAATTTTTGTTGTAGGTTATTACAAATTGCTGTTCCAGGAGGAATAGCTCTCCTAATTCTAACAGTTGTAATTGATTCCATCTTTTGGAACAGACCTTTGTGGCCAGAAGGAGAAGTGCTGTGGTATAATACTGTACTTAATAAGAGTTCAGATTGGGGCGTATCCTTTATTAATATAATTTTTACTTCATTCTATCTTCATTTTTATCATGATGCCGATTTTTCTTAATTATTCATCAGACTTCACCATTTTTGTGGTACTTTTATTCAGCAATACCGAGAGGTATGGCAGCTTCTGTATTTTTGTTACCTGTCGGTCTAGTTTTAGAAACCAGGGTGAGGAAATTGGTGGTACTAGCTTTGATATTTGTTTTTATATATTCTTTTTTACCCCACAAAGAATTGAGATTCATAATTTATGTTTTTCCTTTTCTCAACACAGCTGCCGCTAGTGCTTGCAATAGAATGTAAGTATTTTAAAGCAGCTAATCAATATTAATGTTTGTACTGTATTATATAATTTTAGATGGGAAAATAAACATAAATCTCCGTTATATCATCTACTTTCTATGGGAGTGGCGGGGCATTTAGCACTCAATGTTGCATTTACATTATTTTTGTTGAGTGTGTCAAATACAAATTATCCCGGAGGCACAGCTATATCACGTTTACATCGTATAGCTAAAGATGAACCATTTGTGAACGTTCACATTTCAAATTTGGCCGCTCAAACGGGCGTTTCGAGATTTACACAAATCAATTCGAATTGGACGTAAGTATCATTCTAGATCGAAAGAAGAATAATATACAATTTTGTAACAACCTGTGGTAGAATGTTTTCATTTTCTAGCTATAGTAAAAAGGAAAATTTGAGGCCAGGAGATTATGATCTCTATGAATTTACACATCTGATAGCCGAAGGGAAAAGTAAATTTTCACAAAGCTTAAAGCCCTATTCTGCAACACACGATGTTATAGATGTTATAGAAGCTTTTCATCAAATATCATTCAATTATTTGACAATTCCACCTATAAAAATAAAGACGAAGCCAGTTCTTTTCATATTGAGAAGGAGATCGAATTATAAAAATTATTTGAAGATAGATGAAGATGATATTTACTCAGGAAGCAATGAGAATGATCAGATGGTTTTTAAATCAGATCCCATTCAAGACGAGAATGAATTTAAAGAAGATGGAGATAATTTTAAGGAAAATATTAATAAGGTGGTAAACGTATCGATCGAATATAAAGAAGATGATGTAGATAATATATATAATGAGAATGTTGTCAAAGAGGACACGGTTTTGGAAAAAAATTTACAAGAAGATAATTTAGAAAGTACAGAAGAACTGATAAAGACTAGTGAAATTAATGAAGAAGAGGATATTAAAAAAATACAATTGAAAAATTATGTTTCAGTATCTAATAATAAAATATCTGAGGAACTAGAAACAGATACTAATGACGATATTGAAAAGACACACTTAATTGAAGAAGATAAAAGTAAAGAGGAAGATGCTAATATGGAAATAGCGGAAAATAGGAAAATACACAAAACTTATTCGAGACATATCAAAAATAATGAAGAAAGCAAAGTTGATGGTGAAAATAAACAGCACGTTAAACAAAATATAAGAAAGATAATACAGAAATTTAAGAGAAAAAAGTTTTTAGATATTAAAGATGATAAAGTAATCGATCATCCCAAAGAAAATATCAAAAAAATTATTGAAGAAAGTAGGGCTGAAGAAGAAAGGGAAGAAATAGATAAAATTCAGCACCAGATAATAGATTTGATCAAAAACAATCCAAAAATAACAAATAAAGAATTAATCATATCTAAATTAGAAGAAACTATGAAAAATGAATTGAATAATATTTTCGATCAAAAGTTATTGGACAATAATGTGAAGAAAACGCAAATCAGTAAAGAATCGAAATACAAATCGGAGAATTTAAATTTGAACGATAATAGAAAATCGATAAAAAAAGAAATTAAAAAAATAAAAGTATCATCAGAAAATATCGATTCCAATGAAAAAGGTTTAGATTTATTCCCTACTAATAAGAAATACGTTGATAATGATGTCGATAATCAGTTATTAGAAGAGGAAAAAATTGCGTTTTATAAAAGATTTAGAAAAGCTAATGAAAAGTTAGAAAATATTATGATGATTATCGACGAAATCGTGGATACTATTGAAATTATCGATGAAAATAATGTAAGATAATGTTTGTTTGTGAGGTTTGTTGTTTTTGTTGAATAAAATTGATTTGAGAAAAAAAATTGACCGTTACCTATTTTCATCTAAATTACTGATTATTCTATTAGAAAAAGTCTCCTGTTCTTCCTTTCCCAAGTTTACGCGCGTTTTTCATTTAAACCTAACCTAAGAAATGTTTATACCAAATGAAAAGCGGAAAAAATTCTATTAATGAATTGTTTAATAAATATTTATATACACGTTTATGCAATTGGAGTGCGTATTTTATCAAATTACGTGGTTTTTCGAGATCGAATCAATCAAGAAATCAACATACTGGTTGTACCAACGGAATATTTTAAAATCCTAGAAAGAATTTCCATTGAGTAAGTACAATATAAATTTTTATATATTATTTAAGGGTGTAACGTAAATTACTTAATTATAATTTCGAGTTTAATCATATAAAAATGGTGCGGAAATAAATAAGACAAAATAACATCCAAATATACGCCATTTTATTATAGCTCTAACAAAAATCCAAAAAAGTATAATACAAAATGCTATAACTACGTATAATGTTCTTTATACACAACAAATATATGTAACAACTAATGTAAATAAATATTTTTATGCATAACTATTTAGAGAGAGGGGTTGAGGGGGGGGGGCAAAGGTGAAATAGGTATTGCTATTTTAGATTTTAACGATTTAGGATTTTATTTTGAAGATTTCTGATAGATTGTTTTATGTTGTGTCACCGAAAATATTTTTTTTAACTACTCAAAATTTATTAGATCATATAATTGGACATGAGATTCAAAGTAATAGTAAATAGGGAGAGTCTGACATATTTTTCTTCAATTTGTAAAATATGTCAACTGATTTAATTACATATCAAATATATAAGTACCATATTTTGAGCGTTTTTTGCCAAATCGTAAATTTTCGTATACGTGTCAATTTTTCTAAATAGAGATACTTAAAAACTCTCAAATTATGTTTGAGCTCTCGTTATTGTTAACCAGACCATTTTTTTGTCATCATTTACTCATCTACTTTTAAAAAATCAATTTATATAAGAACTATTTGTTTTAAAGAGGTATATTTATACATATAAAGTTGATATGACTCTTGTGATATTATATTTGTTACGAAAGTCTATCTTGCATTACCTACCATTCTAAACACGTTACCTACTCAATAAATTAAGGCCCACATACTTGAAAAATGAAACTAAATATATTATAGACGTTCATTTATTAGTGCTTCTTTTAATATAATTATAATTTTAGCACGAAAAGTTTTCAAATTTACTCAATTTGCAAAACTAAAATTGTATCAAAATCATTGTATATTTGAAACTTTAAATTTCATTTTACTATTAGTACATAAAAATTTCTCTACGCTTAAGAATACCATCAGTCTTTAATAATGGTCATTCTTCATCTCCTCTACATACAAATATAGTCGTCGTTATCCTCTTTTAAGAATTTTTAGAAAAAAAAAAAAAATTAATGTAAACCCGTTAAAAAGATTTATCCCTATAAATAAGAACTTTAATATCTGGTTTTTCTAGTAAAAACGACAAATTCAAGCTTTTTTTGAGATCCATACGGTTTCTGAGATACAATTAGTCGCAATGCATCCATGAATTACCAATAAATCTTCATGTCCAATTTATTTACTCCATAAAAACCGGTTAGTTTAGTAAGGAAATTATATAATTTACTGAAATTTGATTAGTGGAAAAACTATCGCCAACAAAAGAAAAATCGAAATATTTCTAGGCTGTTTAACTAAGTAAAACTTTTTTCAATATAATTTTACGAATCTACCACAGAAAATAATTTAATGAGCATAGTGACAATTTTAATTGATAAAATCCACACGGATAAAAAGTTATGAAAGATCGTATATATTATCAAGAAAGGTTTGGTGTACTATAGAAACGATATATTAACGCCCAATGCTTTATTTTCCTTCTATTTAATTAATAGAAGGTGATAAATTATAAAAATTGTTGAACTATCTAGAAACATCGATAGAATGTATAAGTAAATGATCGATAAGTATATATTGGGATTTTTAGAGGGCCTAACACAGTAAAATTTTAATACAAAACAAGTGTATTTCATAATGAGTGAGAGCGGTATAACAATGAGCGCATTTAAACGACAATACTTTATTTATTATTAAAATTCCAATATATTTCTCATAGATTTTTATAGCACACCAATCTTGCTTCGAAAATTGAAAAAAAAAGAAAAGTATTGTGACTATAACACCACCACATTCTCTGATTTAGACGATCGAAGAATTATCTGTGTTACGCACGCATTCGCTCATTATTGGCTCGGAGTCATACTCGCATTCAAACCAGTCGCCGCAGAGTCAATGATACCAACTTTACACGTACCATTCTTTGATATCTTTGCTGTCGCGTTTCTTTGTTTTGATCGGTGCAGACGGTGTAGTTCTATCGCCGTTACGTACAGCGCCGTTGATTTGATATTGCGCCTGATGATGACCGTTGCTGCTCGAGGTATTTCCCAATAGTGCAGCATTAGGTCCTTGTTGATAACCTTTGGATTCTTCGACTTTGTAAGAACGGTCACTGCGTGATTTGAATTTTAATATTACGAGAATGATTAGGATGACGGCGATTAGAGCGCCAGCTATTATACCTATAAAAATCGTGAAAAGCTCAATGGTTTGTTAAAATCGTGATATAGTTGCTAATATTTTTTTTTTTATTTAAAATATTAATTTAAATAATTATAATACATAAAATAATTACCTATTATTAGTGCTACAATTTCGGATGTCTCAGAATTGACCCTTTGAGGCTTCTTCGAAGGTACGGGTTTATGATTATTAAAAGGATTTTCCATTTGCGAAGGTATAATCACGTGAGGCGGTATTTGACGTTCTGTAGTCGAAGTTGTCGTCGTCGTCGTCGTCGTCGTTGGATAAGTACGTGGTTCTGTTGTAGTTGTTGTTGTGGAAACTGTTGTTTCGTATTTCGTTGTCGGATGTTCCGTAGTGGTTTCTAAAATTTCCGTAGTTTTGAATGAAGTCGTTAGATTCGACCAAGACCCTCCGGTCGTATAACCGGTAATTGAAGTATCTCGTTCTGTTGTCGTTTTGATGCTCGAGTTGTCGGTAGTTAAATTGGAATCTGTTGGTTCTGGAAAAGCGCAATATTTATTTATTTTCTATGGCAATAACGAATATTTATTATATATATTACATTATTAATCAAACTAATAAAATAATACCTGTGGGTGTAGTCTTAGACGTTTCTTCCGTAACTTCTCCAGATCCCGAACCTGGGAAACAATCCTCGTCGTCGCACGGTTTTGTTTCAGCTCCCTCTGGTTTAGGTTTGGGTTTTTTAGTAGGCGGCGGTCGTGTCGGTGGATTATAAACTGGCGTTATTAGATCATCGTCTCCTGAACCGGTTTCTGGTAGAGGAGGGCATTCATCTTCATCGTCGCCGTTATTACAACCCGATCCGGCTCCGCTAAATACGAGATCGTCCTCAATACCTGGAAAGCCAGATGCGGGAGTCTGAAATTTCAATATATTTTAATATAGAAGACGGAGATCTGTAATAATTTAACGTAAAAATTAATACAAACTTGCTGCATTTTTTGAAGATGTTCGTGTTTATCCATTTGCGTTAATTGAACGTCTCCGCGAATTGATGTGTGTAGATCTTTTTCCGCAGCCAAATCTAGTATTCTTAATCCGTTTACAACGACGCCAGAAATTTTTCCAGAAAACGGTCGTTCTATCCTTCCTTTTTTGGTCCATTTGCCTCCGATTTGAATCTGAGATTGAGTGTTGAATACTTGCAGCTGATGACCTACGAAATTGTCTTATGTATGTCAATATTTTCATCTAATCATTATCAAACTTACCTAGAGGATGAACAGTTTGTACATTGTAGTCGTCCACTTGTAGAGTTGCGTTGTGACCTTGTCTGTGGTATCTAACAACGTGATATGCATTATCGTTAACTCTTACGGATATTTCTCCGAGTAGAAGATCACTCGATCCCAAGTTGTAAACGACAAAAACATTTCCTTCCACCTGAAACGTAATAAAAAACGAAAATGTCCAATTGCAAAACAAATTTCACGAAATACTTACAATATACATTTCTATATAATCATTGGACGTTCCACTGACGATCCTGAGAAGAACCGCATCGGCTTTATTTGTTATTAATCCGAGTGCTATTGTGTCTTCTTGCATTTCGGGCATATTATCTTCTGGATATGTGTAAATTATGATTCCTCTATTAGGACCGAATTCATAAGAAACCGATTCTGAAAACGATTATTAGAGTATATTGTATGAAAAAGTGAACGAAAAACTCACCATCCGAACAAGTTGGTCCTGTAAAGGAAGTCATATCGCAATCGCATGTGTAGGAATTCCATTGTTGAACGCATACGCCGGCATTGGCACACACGTTGTGACTACACTTTGCTGACTGACCTGGAATGGATAAATATATAAAATTTAAACTTGCTGGTCGATCATCTCGATACTTGGTTATTCGATAATAAAGCTTTCCAACTTCAAACGGTTTGTAATTTGATTAGTCGCATGAAATACGTCAAAATTGGGTAATAATTGCATAGAGGAAAAAACGATTCTGTATCTAATAATCCAATCTATTAATAGATATCGGTCCTAATAAGAGATGAGCGTTTTATTAAAAAAAAAAACTAGTTACTTATATTGGAGCATAATGTATTCGATTTTCTGGAAAAATAATGTAAATTATATATTAAATTAAAATCAAAAGCGTCGCGTTAAATAAGTAAATCGAGTCGATAAACTTCGATTATAGGGAATCCAAAAATTCATTTACTCGAACATAACGACAAACGGCAATTCTAGTATAACTCTCCAATATAAGCAATTAATAGAGTTCAATTCGTACGTGATATAACTGAAATTCGTGTAACGCGCAAAACGTCGTCTCTTCTCTTTTAATTCCATCCCTTGAAATTTATACGGACACACAATTATTAACCACAAATGGACGCGATAATTCAGTTACCCAAAAATATTTATGTATTTATAATTGTGCGTTGTTCAAATTGGTGATTCAATCTATGTATGTAGATACTAGATCATAATGTATTCTTCTCAACTTATAGAATCCGAAAAGATTAATAATACTTGATAATATACTTACTTTCACATCCGGATACGACTTGGGAACTATGCACTACGGCGTCTTCGACGATATGCGGTGATTCCCCGTTGAGATCTAAGCCGGCAATACATCCTTCGTAGCCGTGCGTTGATTTGATAAAGTCTTGAGGCAATAATTGGTACAAGTCTTTATATACGCCGCCCAAATAAAGAATACCTTCAAGTTCCAAATTTCCCGTACCGAGATTCGCTGCTATAACCACGTCATCATCTACCATTAAAGTATGTTGTTTAACTGAAGGGCGTCGAATACCAACTGTATGCCAACGGTTGTCGTTGAGTTGATTTCGATGAGTGTCGTGTAGCGTAACAGTGCCATCTCCTATCAATATCAAATATTAGCGATTACAACCGGCGGTGACGTACGTGACAAGTGACATACGTCTATTTCAGAACGCATTCGATAAAATGAAATATTTGATTGATCATTTATGTATATATTGATACGATTTTCCGAAATGATGACAGGGAGGATTCATTTATAAAAATGTGTGTAGCATTTATTCCTCGGGAGGAACGTTTCCGTTTGCTTGAAAAATACATACTAACCTACGTTGACAATATAACTGATATGCCCTTCTACTAATTCGACAGCTACAAAATCGTCTTTCTTTCCACCGTTGAATAAAATCAGTCCGTTGGCTTCTCTAGTTTTAAACATAAAGTCGATATGTATACTGGAATAGGCCCTGAGCATAGGTAGACCGATAAAAGTATGTTTAGATCTAAAAGTGACTGGTCGATGAAGATTATCAGTGGCGTGCTTTACGAATTTTGCGGCGATCTAAAACAATTTCATTTCGGGTATACAGCTGTATTTATAATTTTGTAAAACTACTCCATCCATGTACTAAGTATTACTTATTATTGATATTATTATTTATTACGTAATTGTATCGTTTTGTATTTGTGAAACTAACCTTTATGTTTGGGAACCCAGCTATCGATTGCTCGGTGCTCAGTGCCTTGGCTAGTTCAATGTAAGGAATATTGTTGAAGTAAAATTGTTGTATATCTCCAATAAAATTAGGAACTGTTGTAGACATGCTAATCTCTTCCTCGAGGTGATATAATCCTCCTAAATGTATAGTACGCCATTGTAAAGCTATAAGCTTACCTTGAATTTCAGCTGAAACAGTTTATCAATTTAATCGATCTTTTTCCTCGTATCTAATTAATTTTTCAACAAATGACAACGTCACAAATAGTTTTGTCTATTACGCGAACCCATACATAGAAAATAACGAAAAATTAACCATTTTATTTTTGTGGAATTCGGTAAAGATGCTACAGAAATAAGATAGATAAATATTTTACTGAGGATTTCTTTTTTTTTTTTTCTCTATTATTTCAAATACTCTTATTTCGGATTTATTGATTTGTAATTACTTACCTCTCACAGGAGATTGGTTGTCGAGTTGTAATTTTAAATTTGATCCTCTTCTAGACAATCGAACTGTATGAAATTCGTTGTCGTTGATATTTTGTCCAGCTAGTAGGATCTAAAAATAAAATAAATCATTCCAGATCCGGATTATCTTTTTAAAAGCGCGAATGAAGTGAATCGTAATGTATTTATACGAAAGAAAGTTTAGTGACGATAAAACAAAAAATATATATATGATAAATCGCCGTTTTATTTCCTTCAATGAAAATGATGCGCTTATGTTCTTACCTTATCCTTTTCTCTATCTTCTTTTTTCTTTTCTCTGACCCCGAGTCTTAGTGCCAGGCGAATCCTGCCGGCGGCTACTGCCAACTCGATTCTATCTCCGGTCTCGACGGTCGAGGTGATCAGCAACAATCCGAGAGGCTTGCTAGTTCTGTAGAAAAAGTAGGAAGATTTTAAATGACATGAAGGATTTTATTAAAAACGATGCGGATTTAAAGTTTGAAGGAAACCAGAGAAAAATCTTTTCTTTTCAGGATTTGCGTCATGCAATTGATTACTTTTTCCAATATTATAAATAAATTTCAATACATATATATGCGAGAAAATTGTAATAATTTACCTAAATCTTAAAACAATGTCTTCGGTTTGCGTAATTTGTTCATTATCCATGGTTACTTCCATATGCTGGCTACCGTTGAAACTAAGAGTCGGGGCTTCTTTTCCACACGTCGGTCCGCTGAAGAGAGTATTTGTACAATCACAGATGAAACGGTTCCAGCCCTCGGTACAAGTACCTCCATTTAGGCATGGTTGTGAAGGACATTGTTCTGGTTGCGTGTGACACAGTGTCCTGATAGATCCTGAAATGAACAAAAACCAACTTCGAAATAGTTATATATCACAAATCATTTCTTCGATATTGATGAATAATAATTCAAGTTATAAAACCCTAATTGATATAACTACTCATAAAAAAGATTCTGATTTAAAAAAAAAAAAAAGAGGTAAGGCCCTGCTTCGTAAGTTTTTGTAGCTGTTTTTACGTGTTGCAGTAACGCCCGTTCTGCGTGAAATTTCGTTATTATGAAAAATGCCAGGTTTGCTCCGATCGTAAAACCTCGATTCCATTTAGCGTTCCATTAATCTTTATTTTAATGTAAATACAAAATGGTTAGAACTACTATAACTTGAATATATTCTCGCGTGTCTGATGTCATTTAGTTGTTTGTTACCTATATAGAAAATATACATTCAATGGAAATGGTAATTGCAGAACGTATTTTTATTGTTCTTTATTAAATTTAAATCAATAATATGACTATGACATAAGTGTACGCAGGGCATGGTTATTGTTATGATTTTGAAAATAAACAGGTGCTAGCAGTTGTTCTTCGTTTCTTTCATTTATTTATTAATCTCTCCTTCATTTATTTTCATAGCGGAATTTATGAAAAGTTTCTCAAGAAAGTTTATTTTGTATAAATAACAATTGTTTCAAAGCGTCCTTTGCTGATTTTATTCTCAAAATTTTTTCGAATGTTAGTGACTTTTATTGAATCATACTGTATATATATATATATATATATCCCAACAAAAATTTTCCTCAAGTTCACAATTAAATTGGATAGAAACATTTCAAATTTTATCGTGAAATTTTTAATGTGAGTTTCTCACTTTCGGAAAGTTTTTGATAGAAAACTTTGGAACGTCAGATTCGTTTGAATGAGATAACTTGAATAATTAATCCGTACTAAATGAACGTTTAAAATGCTAAATGTCCTTAAAATAAAAAAAAATACATTGTAATCTTTCTAATTTCCTAAAAAAAATTGGTATTATCGTAAAAGTTTCAAGTTTTTAGTAATTTCAATAACCATGAATATTTATTTAATATTGTTTTCGACGTATAGATAAGATTCGTACACTTTACCTTTTGTATATTTTTGAAAAATCTGAGTTGATTTTCTTGATAAATTTTGAATGAAGAAAAAAATTTATTGCAAACACTTACCGGAATCTTGTTCTCTCGCAAAACTTGCGACGTCCACGGGTTCATTGTTCATAATGAGGTCCTTGAAACATCCTACAAATCCTTGTTGAAGGACCGCCGTCCAGAGCCCAGCGGGAATTGGAATTTCGGAGAAAGGTGGTCCAAGGCCGCCAACATACATATTCCCGTCCAACTCCAAACTCGATGATCCTTCTGGAAAACAGCGAATAATCAACTAATGTCGAAATTCCAAGTGGTGAAAAAATAGATAAATAATATAAAAATTAGTATGAGTTTTCTTAGTTTCCATTCCATTTTTACAATATTAAAAGTCAATTCTGTAAAAGGTGACATATTTTTATTATTCAGAACGAAAATATCAAACATTAGTTTACAAAATTAAATTTGTAAGGAAATGCAGAAAGTCGACGTTATATTTGGAACGGGAGTTTTTCAAATTTGAATACGGAGCGGATTATTTCGGTTTCCTTATCGAGTCTTCAAAACAAGAACTAAACTAATAAAATGAAATTATTTAAAATGATATATTTATATGCGCGCGACGTAATCAATATTCCGTATATATGTAACGAAATTAGTTATAATTATCGTAACGTGATTGCTAATTATTGGGTGTAACGAAAAAGGGTTTAGTGGACGTTTTTTTTTTCCGTATTGCAATATCTAGTTTAGCCAATTATCAAGCACTTACCGAGGGTCTTGAAGTCGGTGTGGAGGCCATCGACCGTTATCCTAGAATCCCTTCCGGTCCGTCTAAAAGTAAATTCGTGCCAATTTCCATCGTCAATCCTTCTTCGCGATCCTCTTTGCTTCGACGGACCGGATCCGAGATCAATGTGAACGTAAATGTGACCGTTGTAGATTTCAATAGCAAATAAATCAACCTGAAATTGAATAAATTTTTTTTTTTTTTATTCTAGAGGGTAGAATCAAGAATCTAATTTCAACACTTTGAATTTTCTAGTTCCCTACGAAAATATCTTTTCGAAAATATAAAATTGAATTTAAATTTAGAATTAAATAATGTTTTAGCAAGAATGTAAACATTTACGGGATATGAAAGTATTTTTAAATTTATGGCGGGTGCGCGTAGGATAGTGGATATAATATCGATGTTTAGATGAAGCTTTATATCAGTATAATCATTGCTGAGTATAATAATCTTAATATAGAGGATCGTGTTTAGAAAGGAGAAAACTCTAAAACTAATATTCTATCGCTATCAATCTTATTTTGAAGTTACCTCCAAATATGTCCTTCGTACATACATTTAACTAAAAATAATCAATCATATCTGATGTTTCTTGTTTATTTGTTAGTCGCACATTGAATTTCCGGGATAATCAAGCGCGGTACGTTTTAAGTGGTTTCAAGTTAGGTCATGGAAAAACGAAAACCACGACACGAGTTTAATCGATTAACATTTTTTTTTTTTTTTTAATTTTGTCAAGACATTGTAGAATATTATATATTGTTGTTAGAATTTGAGCATAAAAGTAAAAAGGATTTAGATATAATATAATTTGAGGAAACTTACCCTGGGCGGTCGTATGCCCCCGTTGAAAAGTATCAATCCGTTGGCTTCGTTCGTGCGAAACTTGAATGAAATATTGCCGGACTTTTTCGCGTTCCATGGGGGCAGTATCTAGATATATATATATATAAAAATGAGAAGAATGTAGATGCTAGGAAATATTCTAAAATGAAACGTCACATTCACTTATTTCAGTTGTTCGCTACTTATTTTCCAGCATTTTTGAATATGATAAATTGTATTCTCTCAACATTTTTATTTGAGATATTTTTATAACTTCCACGTTTTTGTAGATTTATTAAACCATCTTCAAGGTTTTTATTTCCACTCCTGTTATTAGTTTTTTCAATCAATTTATTTGTCGCCTTGCAACATTATTACACAAATTAAGCGATTTATACATTACATGGAACTGGAATAAATCCCGAAATAATTCAGGTATTTTCACAATTAAAAAACAAAAAAAATGCATTAGTCAGCTTGTATACGACTCCTTGTAGTGGTGTTTTATTTTTTATTTATGTATACTGTAAATTGTGTTGCGGCATTAGATGGCACGTTCTGAATCGATACGAAGTTCAAACGTGACCGTTGTGTGAATTTTCTTATATTTTTTTTATTGAAAATTGAAGCTCTGCTGGCGAATTGAAAATTTTCTCTTAAGTATCATCTAATTAAAAGAGGAGTGAATCTGATTTACATTTTCGTTGGAATCTTCGTTATAGAGTTAATTTGTATCTACTTATATACATTACTTTGAGGAAAAATTTAGAAAAAAAAAATGAAGCTTTGAAACGGACCGTTTTTACGAAAAATGAAATTTATGCAGGTTGAATTGAACTTCGATACAACATAATTTGTCAATTCAATGACATTTATGCAAATAAAACTTGTATATTGATGCTCATTTAAAGGATGTACAGGGTTTAACAGTATATTTTAAGTTTACAGTAGCTGCTTAAACTAGTTTTAAAGGTGTTAAATTTGGGCTCTATTGTGGATTGTCCGTCGTAGAAAAATTAGATACAGCTGTCCAAGAAAATTTATTGTTCAAGCTTTCGATCATTTTTTATAAAATTCTATTCTTTTTTCTTTTATGTACTTGAAACATGAAGATTAAATTGTTACCTTAAAGCAAAGTTTTTTAGTGAAGTACGATTTTTTATTAAGAACACTATGTTATCTTAAAATAACCTAATTCTTTCATAATTCAATTCTATTATGAAATAAATTCCAGACGAAAACCGTTAAAAAATGTCTTACCGTCTATTATGGTTGATTCGATTTACTTTTAGATTTCCACGAATTTTCGTGTGGTTGGAATCGATTTTCTTCGTCATCTATACGATATATATATATATATACTTTACATACATTGCATGGAAAATGAGATTTGATTGAAATTTGTAAATAAGATATGGATTACCGCAAAGTAACGATGTCACATAATGCACCTACTTATATGTACAGGGTGGTAATGACAGATAATATCCGTTGTTTTAAACATTAAACAGTATCTCCATTATCGAAAAATTTATGATATGAATAAACATACTACAATAAAAAATTATTGAATCTAACTTAATAGTAAAGTCCAACATGTTGAATTTTCATTATTAGCTATAATTGATAAAGTCAATTAGCCGAAGAATTTCTATTACGTACGTACATAATACACAATATAAACAATCGTATATATTACCAGATGCGATTCCTTGGTGGTGAACGTGACAGGGTCGTGAGTTTCGCCCTCCGGACATTTGTAGTCCAGTCTTCCTACTACTTGTATGAGATGGCTGCCCGACCTGCCCAATTCCAGAAGGTTTAGCCTCAATGTGTCGGCTACGAACTCTACCTGAAAATTATAATAGGAAATACGTGTTAGAATCCAGTTCATTTATTTCTGGTTTAAGGGATATATCGGGACGAGAGAAATGAATTTTGAAATTGAAATCAAATATTTTATGATGATTCCTTCTAATGTTCAGTAGTGGATTTTTATATTATCATTATGAAATAGAATGCATCATACTATTTCTATTAGATATAATCGTTTTTTTTTTTTGGTATCCGTCGTGTTCAAATTGTTCTATGTTCTATTAGTATCTCTCGACATCTACAACTATGTTTATACGTGTGATGACATAATTAAAATCATGACACGGTTGCAAGGTTCTTCTTCTTAAGTTTTTCCGTCACGAAAATTTCAGTTTAGAAAATTTTTCATATCATATAAGTTAGAAATATCATACTCGAGTTTAGTGAAACATTCTAGTAAAGTGCTTATTACCCAAAAAGGTCAGTATTAAATCCAAACGAGTTTTTCTGGTTATAACAACTGTACGAGACAACGGTGAAAAAAGCGAGAATTAGGTCAGGCAAGTTGAAGGGTTGTCGATGTAGTCAAGACGTTTACGGGCAATAACATTTAGTCATATTTTATGGAGAATTGTCCTCTTAAAATTCGAAGGGGAAGTGGAGATTTGAATTTAATAATGGAGGATTGTGGGTCTTTGTAAGGGTTTATTAAAATTGAAATCATCCAAGTAGAACGAATATTACGAGAGCATCGCCTAAAAGTTTGATTTTAAGTGAATCATTTTCAGTACATCGTATCGCTTCGAGAAATATCTCTTATATACAGGTAGTGGTCAAGTAAGATTCAGAACTATAACAACAAAAAAAATTACAGAGCACACGGAAAAAGTTCGAAACGCATACTGGATTGATGCTTTATAAAATACCGTAGTACTTATAAATTAGCTATATAAAAAAATGAGTTTATATAGAATTTTTATCGTTAAAAATGAAAGTTATACGTGGAAAAAATGCTAAAACTTACTTTTCTCATACAACCAACAAAGTTATTATGAACTCTGGCACCAGGAAGCGCTCTAGTATTTATGCTACCACCAACGTATAATCGACTTGAGGACAACATGGTGAATTTCCCCGCTATATGAGAATGATCAGCATAAACACCGTCTATTACCGCTGATAACTGTAACAAATTAAATGATACATTTTTTTTTCTGTTTTTCGATTACAAGGTAAATTACAAGTTATAAATTATGTTAGTCAACTTGATCCAATCTATGTATGCAAACAAAATAATCTGACCGCTTTGGGATGAAACACAACTTTAATCGGCTTAACGTCTATTTCTATTCATTTCGTTTTATAATTCGCGGCCGGCAGTTAAATGTTATAAATTGTTTAAAGTAACAAAGGGATAAAACTTTTAAGCAGCTTTACAAAATTTTAAGCGTTTGGACGTTCCTAATGGGATCACGCGACTGTTGAAGATATAAAATATAACATTTCTTGTTCTACGTACTCATTAGATATTTTACTAGCAATGAAATTAATCTTATGTTTTTTTTATTTTCTACTTTGGATTAATCATCCCGTTAATAACTAATTAATATGTTTGTTTTAAATAATGTTTGCGAGGGCGAGGGAGAAGTAAAACTGTACATACAAATGGTGGGAGGAAAAAAAATGGAAATGGACATGAAGGACCTGTCGATATCTATATCGCTATCTCAAAGCAACAGTGCGATATCTTCGTTTGATTTGATATTTTACCTTAATAATACCGTGTCACAAAATAAGAATATTGCTATGTACTTACTCGTATTTTGTATTTAAATCATGCAAATTGAAACACAGAAAATGAAGCAGACAATATTCATTCTTGTATTTAAAGAGAATTTTGAAAAGTGGGTCCATTTTCATTCCTAGTGAATCTTTGTTAAGACCTCCAAGAAGACAGAAACGTCGAAAAAGACAAAGAACAAGACATAATTATAATAATACTATTTTATATTCAATTTGAGAAAATAAGTGTTGTAAATAGAAATAAAAATAATATAATTTTTGTATCAACGACTACATTATTTTATTTATTTATTATCAGTACACAGTTAGTCCCAAATAGGCTAATAATATATTTTATTTGCTGAGACATGGTTAGGTTACGTAAAGCCGCATGTTTTGTAGATGTCCCACTGTTGCTCTGAAGTAGCGAGTTAATATCATCAATTTTTGTAGAAAAATAATTGTTTATAGTATGAAAATAATACCTAGATACTTACCCTGCAGAAAGCGGTTATGGCTGATATCTGAAACAAAAAATATTATGTATTATTTTGTTTAGTTTATTTCTGCATTTTCCTTCGATGAGATTTTTCTATGGACGTAATTTATAATTAAATCTAATTTCACTTACTTCTTGAATTCTTCTGTGTATGCTCACTTTGTGCCATTGATTGTCATCGAAACGCACTTTGTTAGGTTTGATCTGCATTTCCTGTTTGCCGTTCGAAAGCCCCATCGTTAAACTTAGAATTCCATCTTTAATAGCGACGTTCAAATAATCGTTTCCATCGCCTATAACAAATGTTATGGAAATTAGAATTGTATACAAGATTCAAATACCGATTGACACTTGAAAATATTTATTAAAGTTCGTTTTAAAAGAAATATCTCGAGGAGGAGGAGATTTATCTATCAGACTATATCGAGTATTTTATAATATATTTGAGTCGGATAAAATTGTACGGTTACCGGTATAAAATAGTAATCCACTGGGTTGTCGCGTTTTGAAGTAGAACGTTACGGAATCTTGAGCACTAACAATAGGTTCACCTCCAGTCTGACTTAAGTCGTACGAGAGAAATTCAGTTCCACGGAAAACAGCTTCGGATGGGGCTTTATCTGTAACAGAAACAATTGATTGTTTCCCTATATTATACTGGTTCATATACATTTAGTTTTTCGAAAAGACTTCAATTTCTAAATATGTATATAAATTCCCGACAACCTCCTAACAAGCGAAATAAATTTCGTATAGAATGTTGAAAGCTGTCGAAAAATATTTTCTTTATCTTTAAACATAAAAACACATTTTGAATGATTGCTTTTTTTTTCTAAATTCTTCAACTTTTCCTAAAAGAAAAAAGCTTTACTTCAAAGATAAACCTTGTTGAACACGACAGGCTTTGAGGTGTTTTATTTTCTTTGTTCTATTTCACGAAAAATCTTTCACGTCAATGTTTGTTTGTAGTTCAAAACGCAACCGGTTGGCATACGAACAACTAATTTTTTTTTCTTTAATTTCATTTGATTTATAAAATATAGATTATTGAAAAATATTATTTTGCTAAATTGAGAAGTACTGCTTTTGTTATGTCTAAATTAGGAACAATAGAAGTTTTATTCTTGTAAATAAAGTATAAGAATACTAAGAAATTCAATATTAACATTTCAAAATAATACTTTTGTCTAATTAGACTCTAGTATTTCCGTTTAAAATAGATAATGTATCTCGTATGGGTTTTTTCTATTGTTTTTATAATTTTTAAAATGCGTCAGTGCGAACCTGATCTCTTTCAGAAACAGAGCGAGGCCAGTGAATAGAGAATTTCGAAGGAACAAAGCTCTGTTTAGTACATAGCAACGAGAGGGGAATGTATTTGAAAAGTTCCTATACCTTTTGTCTGATTTTCATAAGAGGTCACTAGTAATTAGCGGAGCAAATTAAACGTCTGCTTCTCCAACTCAACTTGTTTGAATATAATTTAAATTATAATGTTTGCTCTCATTTTTTTTTCTGAATTTTAGAGAAATTGAATTGAACGGAATCAGTGGCGTTTACCGAAAGCTAATTCGAGATAAAAAAGATATTTTTTAGCAAATATTGGAAATTATATAAAAATTTCCACCAAGTTTGCGTTACCATTCACTCCTATAAATCTACCTTTTCTCCGTGTTAAAGATATAATTATATTAATATCTAAATAATCGGCGTAACAACCACTCTTGTAACGTCTATTTTCAAATTGTTCACGTAGATATTATGAATATGTATATATGTGTGTATGTGTATGCGTTTGTATTATCATGCAAATATTGTGTATTTTTTCAAATTGAAACAAACTTATTTTTTCAAATACAAAATGCTTTATTAACTTATGTCGTATTTAACATGCTCTATATCCTCATTCAAGATTTCATTCAGTTTATATCAGCCTTATATTTTATTGAAAATAAAAAATAATATATAGGATGATACGTTAACAGTTACGTATCCCAGTAACAAAAATTGTTGCGTTTCTTTAACGAACATTACTCCAGAAACGAACAACTAGACTTTCTAGAGAAAATTCATCATATTAATAGGAGAACTAACGTCATATACCTATCGGTTAATCCAATATCCCGTCCATTTATCAAACGCAACGCCTTCCATCATTTTTGATGTAACCTCAATACACGATATGTCAATAGGGTAGATTGCCTATTAGATAGTCCTTTCAATTAATAGTGCTTTCGTCATTTAGAACAAACGTGGATAGTTTCAAAAGGATTGCATTGATCTAAGTTCAGTTTTTAAATATTGTTTTAGTATTTTTTTATAAAAAGCGATGTTTCTTATGGAGGGTTACAATTGGAGTAATAAGTAATATTTGATGTATTGATATTGATATGTAAAAATCGAGAATGCTTCCATATTTTTCACTTTTTGTTTATTATTTTGTAAAAACCAATGACCTAAATATTCCATTTTATATATATATATATATATATATATATATATATATATATAGAGAAGACATCGCGATAACCGAATAAATGATGAATACAGCTATTTATATATGTAACTCTATTAGATTATTGGACCCGGTGGAGTTTGTGTCTCCTTCGCGCCCTACTTTCCGCAAATTGGGATAATATCACTACCCCTAAGGGGTGATCTTGGCTATCCGACTGCCTGGCTGGGGTATCATCCTCTCTTTTATCATAATTGAATGAATTTGGGCAATTAGTGCAATGGAAACGAAGATGGGGTAAATTTTATTGATAAGGGTTCCTTACTTGCGTGAGTCAAATATCTGGGCTTTTAAGTAAATTAGGACAATCTACGGTTAACATGTATTAAATCGTATTAAGGAATTCAATTAATTATTTTACAGTGATCCGAACAGAAATAAATTGTCCTTTATCTTAGTTTTCAGACTACAGATTTGATAATTGTTTATCGGAACTTCGACCATTGCCGACTATTCTAATTTGGCTATTGATTCACATTTCCACCAACAATCCTAAACAAATTAATTTTCATATTACTTTTAAAATATAAAATCTTTTGATTGAATTCAATTTGAGATGGAAATTTTTCATCAATGTCTATGGTGTTTGGTGCGCGATTTTAAATTGAAACAACGTGGTTGTCCAACTGTTTATTTGCATCGCCCTTTTCGTGCTTAAATCTTTTGACACAAATTCCGAATTTATTTCGAGTGGAGCACAAACAATGGCATAAACAAATCTTTTCTTCGCATTCCCAGACATTATCAAGGCTCGAAAAAGAAAAATTCCCACCATTTGTATCGAGAAATGTGGCCATTTTACACAATCTGTGAAAAAAGTAATCAAATTAGAAGAGGGAAAAAAGGCAGATACAAGCTTTTTTTCCATTGCCTGTGTTCCCGTTTAGATGTTTTATCACATTATTCAATTTAATATAAATACCGAGCGGGTTTTAATTTATTATATACAGAGAAGGATTTCAAATTATCAACGTGTAGAAAATAAAAAACCGTGCCGGGTTACAGGTAGATAATTTTCAGTATTTCCAATATAGTTTTTGTTAATAACTTTCATCCATTTACCATTTAGTTCGAGCAAATTGCAAAGTACTATATTTGTTTTCATTTATTAGTTTACGAATTATTAGGATACACATATAGGCAATCTGATTGTGATTTACCGTTGTAAGTTTGCTTGTATCATTATATTATTATGTTCGGGGAATTTTATAAAAAATCTGATGCGAAATTGTGGGTTTTCATCCCAGATGCCTTCATAAACCATTGCTAGTACCTGCTGGTAACGATATACTTGTACCATTGTATTTTTCCGTTTATTTAGTTGTTTATAACTATATTTAAAACCTTTCATCTGTGCGGCATTTTACGTATTTATTGCAACATTTGAAATATTTTATGATACATTTGAATTTAGTTGAATTCAGTTACTTGGACTGATGGGAATTTCCAAAACTAGTATTTATTACAACAGACGATATTCCTTTGCAAATTCTTTCTTTTCTTTTCTACAAGGAGGCTTCAAAATATTGTTTTTGAAATTTATATATTAATTCAAAGAAAATATAGCTAAATTCCAATTAACCAATACTTAAAACATTCTATGTTCTTGTTCATACAATTGTCAATTGAATCAAAGAATATAATACTCGTAAATTATTTTTTGTATATACTGTATTATCATTTACATTCTCTGATAAAAATTGCCGCAAATTTTCATAGAAACGGCAAAAATTTACTGAACCGTATTACTAGAAGAAAATATAAATATATACACAGCAATATACTTACCCTTTTCACAATATTCTCCTTCGTAATCATGATTCCGGCATTCGCAAATTGGGCCGCTGTCAGTTGAAATGCAAATACCACCATGTTGGCAAGGATCTCGAGTTTCACAAGCGTCACTAGAGCTATTTCCTCGAAGGACCTAGAAAGAACGAAGAAAATTTTTATAAATTGATTCAAGTTTACTCTAACTTCCTAAAGAATTTTACGATGCGCAGTTCAAACGTTTTTCTCTTTTTCGGTATTAAAAACGTAAGAGAATGCCGCAAAGTTTTCTTGTTGACTGGAAATTAGATCGTTCTTACAGAGACTTGGAATAATAAAATATTTTTAAATCTTCATAATTCGAATTAGTATCTGTATTTTCTACGTACCTATTTATTATATTATTTCCATTAGCAACAAAACAGTTCGGTTTTATTCTAGATTTTATATTTTGTTATTACGCGAAAGAAAAAGAATTTGCTAGAATAAAACTAGCGTATAATGTACACTGAGAACTTTGTCGAGATTATATATTTTCACGGACAGTTCATTTCATTCCACTGGATAGGAACCGCTTAAGTTTCGCAATAATTTTAAACACCGCAAGCAGAACGTTAAGTTTCGAAGGGAACTTGAATTTATATACAACGCTTGCTTTATTTCTCAGATTGTTTTTAAGTACATATATACCTTCGAGTCAGTACGGAAACTATTTTTCAAAGCGAGTCCATATATACTATCAAATACACTAAATACAATCAACACCATACGGAATGTTTCTAATTCAGAAACATCGCTAGTTTGTAAAATTTGGCTTTGATGTATTTTGCAATATTCCTGTTATATTACAAGGGGGTAAAATGAGCAAATTCGATAATTTATTACCAAATATGTTTTTCTAGATTCAATTCTATCGGAATTTTTTATTTAGTTATTTTAATCGAGTTTGCTTAAATTCTATATTGAAAATAAGTATTTTCAGAATTTTGATATAGTAAAGTGTTAATGGTTTATGGTAACCGAACGGAAAATATAAATCAAAAAATATATATCAAGATTGTTACAATTCAATAATGAATTATTGTAAAATTTCTGACACTATTTCAAATACCTGAGCACGAATCATACCCGTAGTTTTATTGGTGTGAGTGGTAAATTTTATCGTGACGATCAGCGTTGCGTGTTAACCTTAGAAAATATAGCGATTTATTGAGTTATTGATATTTTCAGGGAGTTATTCACTAAATTTTCACATTTATTGCATTCGCCACTATGAACTGAAATCTTAACAGTACCTAACACACGTCACTTGCCAATACTAAAAACAATGTCAAAATGAAAATAAAAGTATTGTTTATATTTAAAAGGGTTTAACTTAGAAAAAATATGAAAAATATAAAAAATACGGTATAATAAGAAATTGAAACTTTTTAGTACTTCTACGCTGAAAAAGCTCCATAATACAAATAATATCATAATAATTTTCATTACAATATACGAAAGTGAACTTTTTTTATAAATTATTTTGAAAAATAGATCAGTAAGTATTCTATAATACGCCTCCAAATCAAATTATAACATTTTATTTCTTCTGTTATTTCATCGCACCATCTTGAACGTATTTCTGACATATCTAGTGTCTCCAAACAGAATTTATTCAAAACTAGACTGGCAAAGGATGGGTCCTAAATCCAATTAGCATTCAGTATAGTCATGACGTCGTGAAGCTAATTCAAAATGTCATGTCCCTTTGTAATTAGAGACGTACGTAGACAAAATCTCGCCGCTTCTACATTTGCGATTTCAATTACAGATGTACTTCTACCTTTTATACGTTATAATTAACATTCTTATCTCGGTAGATTGAATGCATACGGTAGGAAAAAATTAAGAGAAAACATTGATACGAATTTCTATCTAGTTATTAAAACGTATATATCTGATTTTTATTATTGTAATTTTTTTTATTATATATTCAGTTATCGGCGTGATGTAAATAAAATAATTTTCTTCTTAGGGCAACAAATTACTCCGCGCAGTTTCTTTTAATATTTCATATTAATGACGGAATATAAAAATTCTACAATAGTAGTTTTTATTTATCAAAGACCTCACGAAATTAGGTTGTTACCAAGCAACTCGCTTCCAAAAGTAACGACAAATTGTCGATAATTTTGGTGTATATTATTAATTAGAGGCTTCGGCAAACTATTTTCCACGGCTTAAAACGGCAACAACGATACGTTAATTTCGATGTACTGATTTCCGAAATAGATTAAAACTAATCCTGTATTATAAATTATTCATCAGAAGCAGATACGATCTAAATATGTCTATTTTCAAAATCAAAGTTTTGTTTTTGCATCTAAATATGTGATTCCATAAAGAACATCTATAAATGAAAAAAATGTTTGGAAAAGAAATATCAATTTTTTCAAAAAGGTAGTAAATTTTGCTGATATGTGCTTATGTATAAAGTCATATGTAATCATAGATACGAGAACCTACATCATAAATATCAAAATTGAAATTTTGTTGTACGAGCCTCAAGGGCGAGCGCCGCAAACAAACGAGTGGGAAAATTACTTTTCCCACATATTGCACATTATACTTTTTCTACAACTGCACTAATTGAAAGAATAAAAGTGGAACTTAATTTTTATTATTAGTAAAACCAAAATAATACTTAAGTATCCTCCTAACCGTCAAATATTATTTAAAATTGTAGTTGATTTACTATTGTAAGTTTGCTTATGCTGAATTAGATATTCGGGGAATTACTTGTGGGTTTTCATCCCAGATGCCTTCATAAACCATTGTTAGTACCTGCTGGTAACGATATACTCGTACCATTGTATTTTTCCGTTTTTTTAGTTGTTTATAACTATATTTAAAATCTTTCATCTGTGCGGTATTTTACGTATTTATTGCAATATTCAAAATATTTTATGATACATTTGAATTTAATTTGCCGTTACTGGTACTGATGGGAATTTCCTAAACTAGTATGCCTGCATTTATTACAACAGAGAATATCCTTTTGCAAATTCTTCTCTTCAATATTCTTTCATTTTTATAGTTTATGACATTATTTAAAACCTTTCATCTGTGCGGCATTTTACATATTTATTGCAATATTTAAAATATTTTATGATACATTTGAATTTCATATTCAGTTACTTGGACTGATGGGAATCTATTGTTTATGATAAAATTTGAAACATTTCGTCTCTTCGGCATTTTGTGTATTTATTACATTATTAAACATTTTTTATAATACATTATGTACTCGTTTGATGTTACCGTTCTACTGTAATATAAGAGAGTTTTTTGAAAGCAGATCTATAAATTACTTATTTTAATTACGATTACTTTATTATAATTTTTTCAATTACTATTCTATTCATCATTAAATAATTTCTCCCGTTGGATTAGTAGTGTCAATGGATAAATGGATAAATGTGTTGTTCTTGTTGCAAATTTGATTCCGTTATCAACTAACACCACTGTAGGATATAAGATGCGGTGTGCTGATGTGATATATTTTTTGTTTAAAACAAATTTATCAGGAACTGCTAAAATTTTGACAAATTTGTTTAAAAGTAAATATGATACTACGTTTAAAAAAATTAGCGTGAAAAATAAGGACATCAGATCTCACCATTATCTTTCGCTGAATTAAGTATGGTGATAAATAAATCAAAAAGCGAACCAAAATCTTTTATAATTTTCCGAGAGAAATGCCGCTATAACACTTAATCAACGGGTTTCTTTACTTTGCCTCGAATATTTTCCAGTTAATTACCATATTATGGCCATTACCTTGGCGATACTAAGAGAATTATTTACAAAGTTATAGTTATAATTTTGCAACTCCTTAATTAATGTTTAGATGGTTCAAATTTCGGAACTAGTTAACACATAAATGTTCAAATTAATTGACATATAAGTGTAAGCAAATTTTTATAATATTCAATAATCGACAAAATGTTATAGAAGAAAATTGGCGTCGATATCTTTAATCGCAAGATGGTATTTATACACTAAGAAAACAAAAAAATCTGATGAAAACAGAAACCTATTCCGCGGTTCTATTTGCTATTTTCCAATTTGCGTTTAAAAAATAAATTTGTTTTAATGATATATTTATCAGTTTATCAGTATTTGTTAGTTTTATCGTAGTAATATTTAATATACGTTAAATATTCCCCTTGTGGTTTATTTTATGCGAGTACAACATAATATCTAGTTACTGGCACATATAAGAATTTTCAAATTGGTATTTGATATTTTTATTATAAAAGTACCTAGAGTTTTCTATCCCCTTTCTCGAGTTAAATTTATTACATCCTTGTATGGCTTTACACCCTACAAATTGATAAAAAAAAACCTTAACACCTATTTCGGCTTTGACTAACGTCGGCGGTAGGTTTTAAGATGAGAGACAGACAGATCGATATACTTGCGAGGAAATGCTGGGCGTGTCTAATTTTTCACAATAGATGAAATCGCTTACGAGTAAAACCACATATTTTGTGTACTATTTCAATCAAGTATTAACAGATCATTGAATACGAACGCACGTTTCTCGATAAAACGTTCCTATAATCATAGAGAGTTTCCCAATAATTCATAAAATGGCTTAAAACATGCTATTTGAATAATCTACTAGTTTCGTGTTATCTATGTGTTTAATTGTCGATTATTATTTTATAATTAATCAACAATTTTTTTTCCTAATTTCTGATTACAAATCCTTTTATCGTGCTCTTAATATTTAGATATGAATATTTCAACTTATATATGGATAATTTGTCGAAAAAATCGTGTAGATGTGCATTTTTTAGGATATTTACATATAGAATATATTTATTTTGAAATGCTCGGTATGTGGAATCGGATCTATTGTGTTGCCAGTGTAATGAATGGAAATGCATAATAGTTCGGAAATCCAATACCATGGTATGGAATTTACCTAAATACGCCAAATACATTCAGGGGATTTCAGAGTTCGACCATTCCTATTGATACTTGGACCGATGCAAAAAGGAATTTTACTAGTGGGATTATCGACTTGTAATAAATTAACTGGATTAATAAGATGGATTAACAATTACCTGTTAAACTAATGCAAATGGAAAACGATGAGAAAATTTGATAAGGCATACAAAAATATTCCATTTAAACTGATGTGTAATCAAAAAGGATTAATTACAAGTCTCTTTCGCTTATTTGAAATAATTGCAGGTGTCGAAACTCTTCATTTTTATTCGAACATGCAAATGTTGCGACTTCAAATCTCACGTCTAAAAGTTTATTTCAAAAAAAAAACTTTACCTATAAATTTTCTCAGAACTCATTATGGTTTATCGTGAAATATTGTCTCTAATCCGTATTCTGGGCGTGTAAACGAAAGAAAGTCGAACTATAAAAGAATTTACAATGAATAAAAGTGCTAAAAGAAATTTGAAGTTCTAATGAATAAAATGTCTGCGGTTAGCCACGATGTGGGATAATCGAAAAGCATTTCGAGTGGTACAATCCATATACCTTTTGTTCAATCATAACATTTTAAAACGGTCTCTATACATCATTCATTAACCCATTTATATCCTTAAATTCAAATATTCAGAATTCCAGAATCAGATAAACACTCCCCAGCAAAATTAACCTATAATTCCGTTTATTAAATTTTGTAATGAATTACTATATGGAGGTGAAAGTAGAATTCGACAAACACCATGTAAAAAAACGAATACTTCCATGGGCCTAAGAAATAGCTCATGTAAAACCTAAATCTTGTAACAATTGATTATTACCCAAAAAACTTTGTCGCGTTGAGATAAGGACAGTTAGCTGACTACTTTTGCTCGGATTTTAATCTTTTTTTAATGTGATTTTTAACGTTTTTTGTGATATGAGAGGTAAATTTTGTCATACATAGAATTGTCACAGTATTAAATAAATGTTATCTTTGGTCCCCAGAGGGTGAGGTACCTGTATTGATATAATAATGAGAGAATGGTAACATTTTTCAAAAATTATTCCACCTCCCCATGCGAGAATGCGTTAAAGCTATCATCTAATATCATTTAACCATACCAAATATATCCTACGAAATAAAAGTGATAATCGATTTGAAATGTACAATTATTCTTCTATAGTCCAGTATTATCTTGTAAACAAATAGTATGAAACGAATGATATTTATTGATTTTCGAAAAAGTAGCGTTGATAAGCGTTATTCTGAGAATCGATATAACTCGTGAACGACGAAGTGGATTTTCACCACCAAGTCTGAATACAAACGTCGAATAAAGTGATATGATTCCAGACTATTTTTGTTAGTTCGAGATAAATGTCCTAAAATAAATCAATTTATTGAAAGTATTCAAACGAATGCGTTTCAAGTCACGAATGTATAGATATATAACCATTTGTAAAATCTTCTTTATCTTAAAAAACATTCAACCAATGCACATCATTTTTACTTTTTGACACTATTATCAGAAACTATTTTTTATACCATCAGTCAACCTTGTCGATATTTCATTAGAGAGGAATATTTTTCATGAAAAACGCGTATTCTGCAATTCTGCATATTTTTCTATTATAAAAAAGTGAAAAGACCGATCAATTGTCCCATAAAGAAATCGGTAAAATAATCTACTTTGATTAAAATATTTCATTTTAGCTTTTCTAAATGGCTATGGAGTGTGAACTCACCCTGGACTGAGGTAGACATACCCCTTCGATCCCTGCTACCAAGGGACCGTCGCACTGCAACAATAGGGTTCTATCAGCCCTTTAACTCTTTACAGAATCACATTTACCAAGGCGGAAATAAAGAGGTTTTAAATTAATTTATCGTAGAGTAACAAAATTGTTGAAAAAATGTATTGAGATGCATTGAAGCCGCCGCCTAATTTCATTGATTCATTGAATTGAATTAAAATTGTTTATTTGAAGGTGTAGATTATTTAGTGTAATGATTAGAATTTGTCATTAACCAAAGTGAATGTTGATGACTATACAAATTTCTATAATTTATGCTGCAAGGTAAATATCTTTTTAGCTTCATGACGGTGCTGTATTGATTTGATTGAATCGTAGATAAGTAATTTGCTAAACAAACAAAAGTTATTATATAGTCCTAATAATCAATACTATTTGCTTCATTATATAATGTATGTTTTTAAAAAAAATTATTGGTCAATAAGGTTGTACCCAAAATAATGATGTTTTTACTGAAATGTCGACGGTTTAAACCCATTATAGTTATCTTAGTATGAAATCGGGAATTTGCTATAATGAATTGACGGAAATGATATTGTGGACGGTTATATATAATTTAAAACCTCTTGTGAACGTAAAGTAAATGTGAGGATATAAATTTTTCTAGTGTTTCATGTTTTAAAGTAGGTTATTTGTTTCTCGAGTGTTTAGGTTTCTTGAAGCAACTACGACGAATTTACACTATCTGTATTTTAAAGTTTATGTATTCTTTATCAGTCTATCTTCTGTCAACACATCACTATTTTAATAAAACACTTATATTATCATAGTTTGTAGCTTTATATATATATATATATATATATATATATATATATATATATATATATATATATATATATATATATATATATATATATATATATATATATATATATATATATTCCTACTGATTTTAGATTCGTTTTGTGTCTATCTATTGGCTATCGGTTCGAGCTGAATTCATCTTGAGATTTAGTTCCTTGCTTGCGGTGTTTTCTCTTATTAATTTGTCGTCTGCAAATCCTATATAAGGTTGTCTACGTCTGTGAGACCTCTGTTCATCGTCAGTCTAACCATCGAAGAATTTTCGTGTTACCGGAAAGAGTTTAGGAAATATCTATCTATCGATTGGGGAATCCCTTGTATCTAATTTATATGTATATTCATATAAACAATTATGAAACTCTAGATCTGACTCGAACGTTATAGGTGCTACCCGATTGCTCCATTCTGAATATCGGTATCGCGTATAGAAATAGTCATTTTTAGGGAGGCACAAAGACCAAGGCGAGACTGGTTCGAACGCTTCGTAAATATAGTGTGAACTATCTATTTTCGACCAAAGCATTTAGTACAACCAAAGAAATCGAAAATGATATTATATTAATAAAAAGGTGCTCTCGATATTCGTCAAATTCTTGATTTCAATATACAGATAGTGTTTATAGTGTTGATACATTATAGAGTTTTTCTATGTGTTAGTGATAATTAGAAAAAAAGTATATATTCAAATGGATTATCCTGAAACAGAAAAAAATGATTAAATGAACTAATTGATTGACGGGCAATTTTAAATTTCAAATTTTCCATGTGGCGACTTTGTGTTCTAAAAAGCTATCTAAAGCTGATGAAGGCATAATAAAGACGCAGCAAGGATATAAATTTTCAAATTGTTACATGATTAAATTATACTAGATTTATGTATGAGAAGAATTTCTCACACGAAATTTTATCGAAACATTAAACATCCTTTTGTAATCAATAAATATATTATCGATTCATTATTTTTACATAAAATCATTCAACGTTCAAATGTTGAAACAATTTGATTTCTATTATAAATAAGTATAATCAATTCATAAGTTATCCACATTTATTGTCGTCTAAATTTAGACACAATCTCGTCTATATACAAAAAATTCAATTTCAGGCTGAAACATTTCTTAATCGCATAAATCATATTTTCAAATAATTAGGTTGTTGATAAGGAATCTTCTATTTGCTTTGTGTAAGTTTTAGCATCAATTCTCCAATAGTTTGAATAGATTTATTACTTTGTTGGACTACCGGGAAGTCCAAATGTGTAACTTATAAGATAATATGCTACCAACGAAATTATTAACTTGTTAAAAAGTTTGCCAACAGTAATTAATCATTAAAAAATGCATTATTTATAGTAAGTAAAGTTAGGACTGCATCTAAATATACTATTTGGCTTTTTGGCAATAAAAGAGAGGGACAAGTTGGAATTTTTGGATCCGCTGGTGATATTCATATTGAACGCACCGTTTAAACCATAATTCACAATTACACCGTCTGACGCACGTTTCGAAAACCAAGTTATCGTCTTCAGAGATTGTTGGTAAACTCAGACAGTGTAATTGTGAGTGTCGTTGTAGTGGTAGTGTAACCGGTGTGTTCAGTTGAGATGGATATATGCTGCTATCAATTACTTAGATAATTTTTACCTCAATTTCAGTATATTTGCAAAAATTATAATTAATATGAGAAGGGGAGAAGGGTTAGGTGTTAATTAGTAGTTCACCACAAACTGAATAGAATAATGAGCGGGATAAGTTAATAAATGAGCAATAAGTTAATAATATGATTGAAAATTGAGTAATGTGAAACTTGTTTCACTTTTATCTTGATGTTATATTAAATGTATACATTTTTTTGATAACTTGATAAGAAATTACGTTCCTACTCTATTCTAAGAGATCGAATTATCTATTTCAGTACAAATGGAAGCAAAGCCTTTGTAAATAACTGTGTTTGTAAATCGACCGCGTGAATTGTATCAGATGTGTTTAGTTCAAAAATTGAAGGTAAAACAAGGCAGTCAGCCCATACAATAGTAAAGGAATTGATTTTTTTTCGTACGTTCTATTTGATCCGACGGAATACATGAGAATGAAAGTAAAACCTTTTTGTAAATGTGTAAATGTGTAAATTTGCTATATAAAGTTTCTTATTTCACATTCTTGACTTGAGTTTATTTTGTTACATGGAATTTTTTATGATATTTGGATGTATACATAATATATTTGTCGTGAATATCTAGGAGGATTTGTAGTCTGATGTATTTTTTCGGTCGTCTTCGACAACTGGTCCATTAATTTTAAAATTCTTAATAGTCTTTCAACAAAAGTGTTAGGAACATCTTCAAAGATATGATCATGCAAGTACAGCTATCAGATAAAAATTTCTTTTGTTTGTTTGTCTAAATGGAAAGAGTCTGAGAACTTACCCTATTATCTTTAGGTCTAGTTTCTTGTCGTCTTGGATTACCCCCTTCCAAATCTGGATAAATTAAATTTCTGACCGCCCCGATGAATCTAGGTTCGAAAATAACGCTCGGTAATGCTAATAAAGTTAATTTGGTATTATACCACGTTGGCATACCGCCCACGAATACGTCAGAATTTGTAGAAAACCGACCGAAATTGAATTCTTTCCCTCTGGAGGTTCTCATTTGCGAGACCCCGTCCACGGTGAGTATTGTTCTGTCTTCGTGCCTTTGTACATGGACTTTATGCCAATGTCCATCGTTTAAATCTCTACCTACAGTTATTATTTGAGCTCCTCCTCCCAAATTGTATCTAAGTCTTAAAGCTCCTTCAACTAATTTGATTTCAAAAAAATCGTAAGTACCACCGTCATCGGTGTACAGTAACAGACCGTTGGGTTGTTCTGTCTTAAATTCGAATTCTAAACTACCATTTGTGCCTCCGCCCCACTTTCTAAATTGTGAATATGAGCTACCCGAACCGTCCAAAATAAAACCGTCAGCAAAATAAATAAAAAAGAAGCCGACCAATCTTAATAAGTAGTACATTTTTTATTTTGAAAGACTACGAATGACGGTCCGTCGATTTACATCTATTAATGATGATTATTTTTATGTTAAGAATCGAGTCGGTCCGCATGTCAAAAAGTAATCAGTTTGGACTATGGAGTAGTTGTTTTAGAAGATTGCCGAGTTCGAATGCAAAAGCTGGAAAAGAGAAAATCGTTTTGATTAGTAAATACAAAATTAATATGCGTTGGTACTTTTGAACTTATCTACGTAAATACGGTAAATTTAGTATCTTATACTATAAAAACTACTGGAATCTTTTTTTCACGATAAACTACATATATAAAATTTCTACAAAAGTTGTATGTAAATGTGAATAATTTTTCGTCGAAATTGGATAGCTATTGTAAAAGTTAAATTACATTTGTGCTTTAGTGTCTGTGATTTGAAAATATGGAAAACGAATCGTATCTCAGTTGGCAGAGGTATTGAAAAGATAAGTTCAGAAGCCTTATACCGTTCTATATCGAGAAATTTCACGAGTATATTTTCAAAAGGCACTGACAATTGATAGCGTAACAACAGTATATAAAGTATCTCTTTTGGGAGAAAATAATTTGGACTATTAATTAGAATATTTTTAATGTTAAATATGGGGTATATTTGCAATACATACCATGAACGTATTAAATACATTGAAATTTTGAAGGTTTTTCCATAAAATGTAACAATATAATGAAAAGGAAAACCATATGGAATGTAAATAATGGAAATATGCTGTCAAAACTAACATGGTGAATAAAATATTCCCGAGGCCTGTGTATAATAGATACAATAATAAAGTTATTTCTGTACTACAATCGAATCGAAATAAAAATATATATATATATATATATATATATATATATATATAGGGAAACTAGAAAATATGTAGACATTATCCTACTTCATGTATTATAATAACTCTACTTTGGAGTGTCTATGAACTTGGTTACGATTACGAAAACAGAACTTCGATCGGCATCCTATGCGTTGATATTCCAATTCGCTCTAATTCTTTGCAGTTACTAAAATGTTTGCTTACCGAGTGTACTAATAGCATTCAATGTCCAAACAACCACCGTGAGATGACACAAATTAGCACTAATAAACGAAAGCAAGCGGTCTATACACAGTGTGTTTCGCGGTCTATACACAATAATGTGTTTGCAGGAATACTATAGACTAATATCCCTGCACTGCTGTTGCGCTGTCGATATAAGGACGCGCAGGATAGCATGCGCGCTTATTTCAAAATATTTTTCCGCAAATTTTCAAATTAGATAGATACATCACAATAAAGGAATCAAAAACGTTTTGATTAATGTTCCCATCATTGACAGATTATACGAAGAAATTTTTTTGAACTATTTACTACGATAAATGTTTATTTTCCTGGATACCTACACATTGCACCATTTTAACAAAGTAAAAACGAGTTTTTTGGAATATCAGAAGAAATCATCTTACACTTCCATTTATACGACGCCTTAGTTGGTGTTCGTAGATTATTCCAACTCAATACATATCGTCTTCAATAAAACCCTTAAAAGGGCGAGTCAAAAAGTTTGAGACATGGATTTTTGGCGCGCCAAAAAATAAGTATATCAGAGACTCTTCCAATTCGGCATCCAGAGTACAAACCGACAAGTTTACTTGTAATTTTTGAAAATATTGTTACATTTATGTAAAACATTCATACTAATGATCTTTTATAAAAAACTCATTTTCTTTTGGCAATATGCATTTGCCCTCGGAAATAACTCAAGGTGGCCAATCGATAAAAAGGTTTCGCCTTTCTGTTTCTTGGGGTTGTAGAACTTTTATTATCAGTGGCGTAAAATATCCATAAATAATTTATTAGGCGTTCAGCAGGCAATTAATCTTTCGAACAACACATATAAGTTATTCTTTTTTTTTTTCAGAAATTTTACTTTTTTGATAGCGATACGGATGGATTCAAGTATTAATTAAGTTTATAAAGAAGTTACGTTTAGCTTTTGAATTTCACGGTCTATATCTAATTTATTATTAACGATAAAAAAATTATATAGATGTAACTAATGAGAAAAGAAATTTGTCTTTATGCGTATTATAGGTGTAAATTTATAAAGATTTAAAATGAACATTTTTATACAAATAATCGTTTAACTTCGTAAAATGGTCTGGAGCGGCTGAATTTGTGGTTGATATTGCATCTCCTATCAAACAATCCATTTGAAGTGGAACTCATTAATGTGGTAAAGCCGCCATGGCTTCACTATAAAGTTTTGTATTTACACTGGTGATGATTGTTGTGTGGAAACTAGTTGCGGTTTGAGTTATGTTCATCGTAACAGAACAAAGCCTAATTCTAGAAATCTGAAAATAATTATTCTACACATAATATTTTCCAATGATATAGTTAACGTACATGTTGTATACTAAATTTATTAGACTAATGAATGTTATTTATGTCTATTTACACACCCGAATTTTTTTTTTTTTTTTTTCTAAAAAGTTCTAAATCAAAAACGATGACAAAATATACAGGCAGAAGATGATGCGATAAAATTTAAAAGCATCATATACAGAAATATAGTAGTATATAGAATCTGTAAAGTCAGATTGAAAAATGAAATAGCTAATAATAAGCTAAGCTAATTCACTAAATATTGATTTTTTGATAGCTTAAAACATCGCGTTTGTAAAAAGTTTCCGTTACAACTGTAAAGATACAGAATTTTGCTTATTACCAAATTAACATCATCTAGTTATTCAAAAAGTTTTTCCAACTCATATTCAACATATAAATATTAAATATCCTCGGAACAATTTCTTGAAACGAAAGAATAATTTTATTGATTTATTTTATTCTATTTTATTTTATCAACAGAGGACGTTGTATCATGATTATTGACTTTATGTTTACAGTTTCCTCCATGTAATATTCACAGAGAACCTTTTTCCAAAATCAGTGTGATATATTCATTAAAAGAGGGCATTTGAAACGAAAGCGAATGAGTCGATAATTTAGATACGTGCCTCAAGATATTTTTGTTATTATTTCTAAAATCCAAGCTCAGACTAATTGTACCTAATATTTGGAATGTTTGAAAGTTGAGTGAACGGATGAATGGACGAATTTGTAATACAGAAAAAAAAATCGTTCGATTAGCTATTATTCTCAACTATGTCTTTTCAATATATTCATAAGTATATAGTTTTTTTCCTATGTGCTTTTACTGAAAAATTTACGTCTGTTATTTTATATAAGAAGAAACAAAAGATGTTTTGAACAGTTGTTCTATTCGTTCGAATGTTTTTGCTACAATGAATTCAATAACGATTATGTATGAAACTATTTCGTACCAATCGTGTAACAAGTACTTGTGCCTTTAATTCGGATGCCGTTACAAAAATTTTCTACTGCTAGCAACATAAATCTCTAATTTAAATTAATTGTTTGAACTTAAATATAATACATAAAATGACAACGAGTTCAATTTACTGGCCTATTAGAGTTTTCAGCTATAGGTAGATGGAGTTTGCATTCGACGGCGGCGACTCCGAAGTTCATTCCATCAAAACAGTCTTCCTTTATCTTGCATCGGTTGTGAGAGTTTATTCGCACATTATATCATCAAGTGTGAAGTGAATATGTTCACGTTTTGTATGTCTATTTGTCGCACCCCTTTAATGGAGCATGAACTTCGACTCAGTGAGTTTCCAGCTTCACATACAATTATCTTTAAATAAACAATTTGTAGTTTGGGCTTCGCATACATCCAATAGGCGAACTTTATTATAGCTGGAGGGTACATTTTGATATAATTCGTCAAAAAATAAAGGTTTACATTCTTCTTTTCGAGGCAATAAATATAAATTAGATCAATTTTAAACGTTATCATTATCATCAATAAATTATGAAAATAATCTAGTAACGTAAACATGATCCGTTATTGAAATGAATCTAATCATTTCTCTAAATTATATATGGGAGTATAAGAATCAATTTTTATATAAAAATCAATTGAGAAATTCTTGATAATCGTATTTTTCAATTTATAACGCTCTCGCTTAAATTAACGGGCCGCTAAATTAGAAAATACAATTGTGATGATGTCTACAATAACAAAGTTGAAATTTTGTTACTGGATTATATTTAATAAAAGTTAAATTGCTATTTCAACAATGGTTTCAATAGACTCTAAGTGTGTTACTATTGTCATTATATAATACAGGTAATCAATAGCTTTTATGAATAATGGTATTATTCATCATGCGCTCAGATAATCTAACAATTTTTTTCTCTCAATTTTTAACATAATTAAATTTATTCTCAATCGATCCTGATTTTTCCTATCATTTTTATATTTTTCTACATTTCTTCAAATTATTTCAGGTTATGATAGACCAAGAATCAGTATCGGCGTGAGTAGCTTTTTATTTGTCTTTTAAAAATGCTTTTATTAATTACCGATATAGAACTTTTCCTTTTTTCAGAGCGTGATATTAAAACTGTGAAGAGTGGCTATCTAGCACGTTATAGACGTAAGTTTAAAAAAAAAATTGAAAAATTTAAATAGATTTAGGCCAATCGATATAATATCTGAAAAAAAATTTCATGTCAAGTTGAAGTACTGCGAAACAAAAGAGCTTTAAAGAGAAGCTCGTATAATAAAGAGATTTTCAATATGCTTCAGTAATTGATTCATTTTCTAATCCGCGATGCCACATATGGAACGAATAAAAATTAGATACACTATCTACTGTTAAGAAATATTACTCTACACATAATTTGCAAAGTTTTAAACAAGATATTAGTATATTATACGATAAAAACCATTTAAATTTCTTTAATTTCTTACTTCTTAGATCTTTCGATATATAAATGAATCTAAATGTTCTTGGTTTTTAGTCTCTTCTGTTTTAAAATTTTTCGTGATTAATGAAATAAAATAAAAAATGAAATAAAACCATTCAATATAGATATATATTCGGTAAAACTTTGTTCGATAAAGTTTGTAGATTTTGAATCGAGTAGGATAAAGTTCTTTAATGAAAACTCGCGAAACTTATTTATCTAATTTAATTCAATCGGTGAGAGTTGTTTGAATGAACTCAAGTAACTACAAAACAAAATATGTAGATACTATTAACTATTCTTTGTAAGTTTATACAGTGTATAAATAATACGCCGATATTTCGTTGGTGTAACATCGGCTTAGTAAATAAATATTAATTGAAATTCTGATGGTTTTAGGTGGCTTTTTCTGTTCAAGATGGACCAAAGAATGGGTATCGTTATATGAAGACTCCACATTTGCGTGGTATACTGATAAGTGCCTTAGCAAACTGAAGGGTTGTATTCGTATCGGTGATGCTCCTGAATTTTTTGCAGTCGGCGAATGGACCAAAGTTGCGCCAACAAAACCGAAATTTTCACGTCATTACAATGTTGGTAAGTAGCGCCGAATATTATTAGTAGCGAATTAGCATCAATTATTAAATAAAACCGAACCCTTTAGTTCGCGAGTATCTATTCTTGTCTAATCAATATATAGTGACTAAACGACGCCGACTATATATAATCACAAACATATACATAATTATGTTTTAAAGCAAATTTGGGTGATCATTTAATTTAACATCAATTTCCAACGGGCGTTTTCACAATACGTAGTTTCATTTATATTTTTAGGTCAGTTACTTGTGATCGGTAGCAAAAAACGGGATGATATTCATTGGTTTGCCGCACCATCTTCAGCTGAAATGAAGTAAGATCTACCATATGTTAAAACAAAATTTGAAAGTAGTTTATTATTCTAATATATATATATATATATATATATATATATATATATATATATATATATATATATATATATATATATATATATATATATATATACGTCAAAATATTCATAAGCTCTTTTTATTTCAGTGATTGGTTAACCGCTATCAGCAATACAGTAAGTAGTTTAGAAATGAAACATTGATATTGTAATTTTACTTTCATCCTTACTTGCTGTTTAATCTGATGGGTGGGATAAATTCAAATAAATCGATAAATTTTGTCGCTTGATAAGGCAAACACACGTTTTTTGGTTTGAATGAGATTGATTAGACTTTTCCCAAACTTAAATTTTTGCACGGGTCTCTCTGTAACTCGTGTTTCTTTGCGTTGGTTCACTTTTTCGGACTTATGATTTGTATAATCGCTTAAATGCTTCCTTCTTCTATTCGATATGACGGTAGGGAGTTTTTATAAATTTTTAAGAATCGTTCATTCATTTGTTCTAGTTGCTATACCTTTAATCCAATCTTTCTATTGTACTCACAAATATATGTCGACCAATCTTTATGAAATTTCAAACGTGTTCATAAAGAGAGAAAACTAAAACGACGAACCTAATTGCGTTATTTCTAATTGAACGGTCGATTATATAACTTCAAGTTTTTATAGGAGTTTAATTTCTGAGAAAACACTAACGTCAAGTTATTATATATTTATGGTTTTGCTCTTCGAATATATTTAATATTTATTTTGAACATATATGTTAAGTTATCTATATTGATAGATGTTTCAATTAAATATTGGATTAATCTTCGATGTAAATATTAGTGAGTGGTACTTTTTTGTGATTTAGCTTCCGCCTCCACCACCAACAACTGAAACACGAGATGGAGAGGAAAATTTTGCCAAAAAACACGACAATTCTGTATTAAAAAATACAATGAGACCCAAGAAAAAAATTCTTACGGAAAAACGTAAGTATTTGGTAAATTTACATAGTTAATAACCAATTTATAAATAAATAGATTGTAAAAGTGGAAGAGGATGATTCTTAAAACTACCACTAATTTTTAGATTATAAATAATTTTTTTTCAATTTAGGATGCGATTGCTACAACTTATCTCCGAGCCAAAAGAAAAATAGAAATTATGACGCGGATTACACCCCTCTATCTGCGGCTTGTATCGATTGGGGCCATGGTTGGGGCTGGGGACAAAATGCCTTTCTAAATACTTCCATATATAATTATCATGATGCAGCCACCATTACTCATACAACTAATTACATTTATTCCCCTCCCGTAGAAGATTATACATATTCTTATTCGGGTTTAGAAGACGTTGATTGGGGAATCGCAGATCTTATTATGTGAATGTGAACTAGACGTAAGTAACTCTAACTTCAATAACTTCTCGACATTTTCACTCGATCTTTTCGCACATTATCTGCAACTAATCTAAATAAAATTCAACAACTAATTCAACCTTGCTTCATGTGTTGTTTCTGTTACCTATATAAGTTCTAACATTATTAAATATACAGAATAATTTAGCTACTATTTTTCTTTTTTGTTAATTTCACTCTAAATTCAGCTTTTTATTTATTTTCTGATTATTTATAATTATATTAGCATAACAGCTCGATGACTATAAGAAATTATCGATTTTAATAATATGTTTCTTTTTAAGGATAGTGATGAAACAGATCCGTATAACCATGATAAATGTTGGCCGAGACTAACAAAATATCTATTGGTTTTTGACTGCTTTAGTTTGTCCAATCAACTGTAAGGAAGTATCAAGAATGAAATTTATCCCCACAGTGTTGTATGGAGCTCTCCAGTTACGACCAATTCAAGTTTCTTGCAAAGCACAGAAGTTTGGGATTGTACACGTCAATTATATGATTACTTATTGTCCTTAAAACTAGCAGTCATAAACTGATTTATATGTATAGAATGATAGAATATATTCGTATATTATATTGTTCGCTGGTCCTATGAATTTTGTAAAGGTAAATAAATACGTTGAATTATACAAAATTTCAATTCGGCCTAGAAGAATTGTTCTTAATTTTGTATTGAGATCAAATTAATCAGAATTGAGTTTAGTATCAAAAATCATTTATTCGCTAATATAAATTATTTTTCAGTTACTTTTTAAAATATATAATTTTTTTACATTAATTTGTCTACAACATTTTGTAATATGCCATATTTCAGCAATTAAATAAGACAAGCTAAACTGTATATAGGTATATATGTGCCAAATAGAAATAAAATGTTTAAATATTAAGGTACTTATTGACTAATATCTGTATTTAATAAATAGTTTCACTGCCAATGACATGATTAAGAATTTATAAATGTATAATCTCTTTACCTGTCACCTGTTACGTTTTTTGTTACCTCAAATTATAATTTCATCTATAACAGCTGATTGCGGATTGCTGATCGAGGAACATAGTATACTTTCGATTTTTATTATTTTTCTCTGCGTTTATTCTTCCATGATATTTATTTAGTTGTAGATAAAATAGATTCCAGATGCTCAATAATTGTAATTGAGCAGCTATAAACAATTAACCCTCTCATAGGGATTTCGCACTAAAATTAAATACTAATAAGGTATTTTTATGCTGAAATGCCGAAATGTATAAAGACCATAAACCTCAGTAACTTATCAATGTCGCTGTTACATTATATATGATATAATATTCTATTTCAGATGTAAATTCCTTTAAATTGCCTATCAAAACTTTTCTCACGAGTCCTATAAACGATGGACGGCAACACTCTTATACTATTTTTCTTTTTTGAAACAATAGCGAAAAAGTAACACCGCAATAAACAGTTTTAGTCATTAAGTAGACCAAATATTTCTAAATTGTAACATATGAACAGTTTTTTATGTTCAAGTAATACTGTTAATGTAATTTCTTGCTTTAAAAAACATTATTCATTCAATGCTTCTTATGTTGTATGAAGAACCCTTAATTGACGGTATCGTCCAGTTTATTTTAATTTTCTTTTCTTTAGTTAACTTTAGGTAAGATTCCAACGTTCCAATATTCAACCGTACGTTGGCGGAAACATTGGACTCTGTAATATCATCGGCTTAATATGTTGTCTGACGCAATTTCAGAAATGATTCGATAACAATTTTCATAATTTTTTTTTTCTATAAATTCTTGTTGATATGTTACAATATTCCGTTTATAGTGAATGTTCTAAACCTTAGACTGTTGAATAAGTGGTCTCATTTAGATCTTAAATTTTATATACCGACTGTTTTATAACAATTTATACTGAATAAATTTTAGAACCATTTGTAAACAGATGATTCACTATTAATATTAAAAGCGATTTTGAAATAAATACCCTGTGAATTTATGTTGTAAAAAAGAGTTACGAATAATTGAATCGAAATATTTAAATTAACTATAAATTATTTTAATCAAATAAAAACGAGAAGGTATTGAAAGACTTAACAATTCTTAATTTACAGGAAGATACAAATTATAAATAATAACGTTGACGTTTTAAAAGAAAAATGTTCAAAAATTTTATTTAATATGCACCAAAATGTGTAGTGCTTGAAATTCTATGTTCAAAATTGAGGGTACATCTTCATGTACTTTTTTTGTATAAAACTGAAGTCTCACATTTTTATGTTTTTTCTTATTTCTTTATAATTCTGAGATATTTCCAAGAAAGTGGTTTTTGGGGTAATTTTTCTGTTTTCTCAAATGAAATTAATTATTTTTTTAAATATAAATCCTTAGATAGTAAGTTGAAATAATCTTCTATTGAAAACTGAAGAGAATGATACTTTAAACCTACAACATAAAACGAAAAAGTTTTAATACTGTTTATCAAAACGAAGCTATATACCTAGAGTTTTAAATAAATAGAACAAAAGAAATTGTTAAGTAATTCAAATACCAAAATTGAACCTGCACTATTTGAATAGACTTCATTATAGTTTTTATTATAATTATATTTTCGTATTTATGATCCACACTTTAATAGATGGGATATTATCTATTAATCTTTCTTTACTGAAGTAATTGGAAAATTAAATCGAATTAAAATAATTTCAATAGAATCCTTTGTGTTATCTCAATGTTTTGACCATGTAATATCACATATAAGATAAAAATTGATGGATATTCATGTAAAATGTGAAAATAAATGTATTTAAAGGGATAATTTTTTGTTTCCTCTACATTTCATATTCATATAGGCATTGACCGTCAAGAAGTCCAATCCATATGGAAAATTTACATTAAAAATATGGATTAACGTGCATTTTTAACATTTTTTTCTGTCGATTAGTATTTCTGATCGCGATTTTTTTAATGTTTACCTATATAGGAGTTTGAATTTAGAAATATAAGAAAGTCGATGGTGACTTTTTATCTGCAACTATTATTATACTGATAAATTTATTATTTCTCTAATTAGTAGTCTTTTCACTATTTTTCATTATTTAATAATTTCTACATAATTAATGGTCCAATATTTTTCTCAGTAAGAAAATTGCTAGAAATCTTAGTCTCACTTTGTATATACGATCCACTTTTCAAGATATACCATGTCCCAATAGTGATTGGAGCTTATATAATATTAGTAATATTTTTCGGTTATTTAGATTTATAGTAGAGTAAGATATATTGGATTGGCTGAAAGTGATAGAGGTAATCTTAAAACAAAAAATCTTATGAATTGAATGAGTTGAACATCTTATTATCGTTCATACAGGCACAATCTGTGTACATAAAGTGCTTCGCTTTGCATAATAAATAATCAGTTTTCGAATTTGAACAATGGTTTTCTTGAAAATCCAATTTTCACTTTTCCCCCCTTAATGATTTTCATTCGGAGAAACTGATAGCTTTTCTGAGATCCTCATACCAAAATACCCCCCCGTGCAAAATTCTAGCGAAATCTGAAACAAAAGATTTTTTTGTCAATTTTATAACCAATAATTTTTTACTCTTTGAAAATTTGAAGGAATGGCATACTTCGAAAGTATCGAAAAAAACACGTGGTTACACTTATTTTCTCATGGAGATTCCGAAAATCACATCAGTTTTCGAATTTGAGCAATGATTTTCGTGAAAATACAGTTTTCTCTTCTTGTTTCACCCACTGCTATCTGCCCGATAAGACAAACTTTTCTCTCTACTATACAGTGAGAACTTTGAGCAAAGTGTGGTTCAGACATTCTGGCAAAGAGGACGCACGTGTTTTGTAGCGCCTGTCATATTTGCAACCTGTAATACGACTCATAGATAAAATAATAAATTTTATTGAAATGAAACCACAATCAACTTACTTATTCTATGATTTTACGATTTTGTCGCCGTCTACGGAGCGACGCCGGAAACTATTATAGTCTTTTTCGTGTTATTCAACAACCGGTCCTGAATATTCTGTATGATTGGTTGCTCTCCTTAAGGGTGAGACTAAATCAATTATATACAAATTTAATATTTTTAAAAACAACTATTTAATCACATCAGAAAAAGGAAAGTATAAAAAAACGCGTGGTATCATGCATTTTCTCGTGGAGATTCCGAAAATTACATCAGTTTTCGAATTTGAGCAATGGTTTTCGTGAAAATTCAATTTTATTGTTTGATTTTTACTGAACGTGTTTTTGTAGCGCCTGCATATACGCAACCAGTTATACGACTCGCTTTTTATTCTCAATTCCCATTTTCCCACATTTTCCATTTGGAAATCTGATTGTACAGCATCGGCATCTTTGAAATTGACATAGCTAAATCCTTTTTCCATACTGGTACCAGGGTCTCTGACAATTTTAATAGCTGATTCTATCAAACCATAAGGTTCAAATAATTTCCATAACTGCTTTTCTTCAGCTCCTTAGACCTAAAAGGAATAATAAATATAATTAAGACTTAATGAATATTCAAAAATATGTATGACATTAATAAAACTTACAGAAATTCAAATTTCCAACAAATATTTCCTTGCACTCATCACACATGCTTTTCTTTGAAAACATTACCATTTTGTTGAACTGCATTTTGAGCAACTTCTTGTTTGACAAATCTGTAAAAAATGCCAATACTAATGAGAAAATATTAAAGCAATCAATAATAAAATTTAATATGAATTTCCATTACTTACCTATGTTGAATCTGTTATTTAATAAATTTAGATATCATTTGAAATAATATATGTGATTTGGAAATTAAATATTACCTTATAAAACAAAAGTTAGATACACACTCTTTATATCAGGATGAAATTATTTTTTGATGGCAGCCACTTTTTTGGGTATTTTCGGATCACAACTGGTATACCTTTAAACCTTAATGTCTCCTCAATTGGTCCATATTTATATTTTTAAAACACTTTTGTTATTTTTCTTCTTTTTACAATCTATAGAAACATTTTACTATCAACTATACTATTTACACTGTTTTTTTGGACTTGGTTCTGTATTATCCTTATCTAATTATTCTTTTTCACCATCAACTGTGCTACCATCCATTATTTGATACTTTTTTTTATTTTATTAGAAATTATTGGTGAATATTATCTACATTCTCTCTTTGTTGATTTTCACTCATACAATTTTTTTCTTTGCGTTTTTTGTTCCTCTTTTGTTTTCAAAATAGATTCCGAGCTACTCACTTCATTATCGTGTTAATTTATATTATTTTTACTAGTTGATAAGCATGTTTTTTTTTCAGATTAGTATTTCTTCCGTCGTTTACTTATTGTTTGATATCCAACTTTCTACCCTTACCTTGTTTCTATTCGTTTAGTTTGACTGAAATTCTCTTGACTTTAATTTTATTATCAGTGTTATTAAATCAGCTATACTTCCTACAGTATAACCCATCACAAAATATGTAATTATTGAGTTTACACAAGAGAAAATATAAACAGAGAGAGCTTAACTTTTTGAACTATGCAATTCTTCTTTTTTCTTCAATATTAAATTCTTCTTTTTCGATCGGATTTATAGTCTTCTTTTTTATTTAAATAAAATATTGGTTAGATGTTCATCTCTTAAATATTAATTAACCTCAATGGAATAATAAACTAAATATAAATGAAATTATTTCAATTATTAAGATTTGCAGGCGAGAATTCAATATTTTGGAGCTATCTCCATTAAATATGTTTAATTTTCGAATAGAACAAGATTATATTAAGGTTAGGTTCATTTTTGGAATTAGGGTTTGTTATTGGGCAATAACAATAACACTGTTCTATTTATGACTTATAAGTATAATTTTAATTCTTGTATTATTCATCATTAACACTAAATTCGTAGTAGTACGTGTAAATCATATTTTTCATATCTATGTAAACATAATTTGATTATATTTTCATATTTAAACGGGAAGGAAAAGCAATGCTTAGAATCAAACTAAGATATATTTTATATGGGAAATTTGAAGATTTGCACTCAAAACGTGTCTACAAATTTGTCATTATTTGATAGAATGTATAATTAAAAACGTTGATGGGGGCAGTTGCAAGTTAAACATTAAATTTACCAGGTATTAAATAAATTATTTAATCAAATTCAAATTAGGATAACGATCATTCTGCAGGTTAAAGTTTATTCTGGAACAGCACATCTAAAGGACCTAGAGCAACTGTTTCATGCAAATTAAAGTTATTGATCAAGTTATAGAAGACACTTCAATGTTACCATCGATGAACATAAAGTCTCGGCTGGATCCATCTTGAATCGTAATACATTTGAAAACAAATATGAAACTTGAGCTGACAACTCTTAAATTGAAAAAAGGTGAGTATGTATCTGAATGTCTCAAATTTCATCAATATATTACTTTTCTAATTTATTCCATGTTGCATTGAACTTTGAAAAATTCTTTTTGTATATTCATATATTTGGCAATCGTTGTATGATAGAATAATAAATCTCCATGTATTTGATACATATGAAAACAGAACTTGATTCGTTATATTTTCTTTTCAAAAATGCTTAAAGCAAAGATGTATTCTAGATTTGCTTTTTTTATCAATAAATTTCTTATGCAAGTTATCAGTTTTATTATATTTCAACTGCTGACATGAATGTTTTTGAACTCTTAAAAGTTGATCATATATCTGCCTATTTAAATTTTTGTCCTTTATCAATTTCAGATTTGAAAAGTACCTTATGCCTCCAATGTAAAAGCAGCCAATGTTTCGGTATGAAAGTGTTATCAAAGATAAGGATGGAAAGGGTGAATTTCATTACTATTCAATATCCTGATGTTTCTTTTGTTGAAAAAATAAATAAAGAATTAAAAATGAATACACCAAACAAAGTGACATTTATAAGTTGGAATATCATTTTAATATAGAATAAAAGTTCCAAAACTGTAGCATCTTATTAGTAGTTTTACATAAATGAAAGTAAGTGTGTTAATAATTCGAAAATTATACCAACAATTTAATCAACTATTAAATTATCAGGAGATAAAGCATGGTGGAATGTGAGTATGGATTAGATTTTCTGGTTCATTTAGTACCAAACTGAAAACAAAATTTCAAAATGGAAGATCCCGTTTGTGCAATTTATGGGACTGACATATTGGTGCATTGCTTACTTGTGATGGACTGTTATCGATTTCACTCGAGTGAAATCAACGTATATTTGTCAGAGTTCAACCTTGATTTGGATCCAATAGAGCAGCACCTCTGGGATGTTGTAAAAATATTAGTTTGGTATCTTTATCTTTATTGAGGTTGCTATTTTCTTTTCAAGGGGAAAACATCACTTAAACAACCATCCAAAACTCACTAATCCTTTTAGAACAAATACAAATCACGTTACTGAAGTTATTTTTTTTTTGAGAATAAGAATTTTTTTTATTTTTATAATTTTATTTAATGGTCAAATTTCGTATAATTCTGAAAGTTTAATTTAAAATGAATGTTTTGTGTGTGATTACCTTTGATCATATCACACGAATGGATAATTTTAAAGTACCGAAAAAGATATCGAGAGAGGGGTAAAGAGAAAAAAGAAAGAACAATGAAGAAATGGGGATAGAAGAGGTGAAGAAAGGTATAAGAAAGTTTGGGAGGAAGAGGCATATGACAGAATCAAATGGAGAAAAGCGGTCTGTTTTATATTATATAGAGTGTCCCACATAACAACCGACTCATAGCAGAGGCGTACAGGGGTTGTCAAAAAAAGGCGATTGGGGATCATTCATCTCTGTGTCTCCCCTATGACTATTCGAAATATAGTTTTTCATTGCGACTTAGAAAAGGAACTTACATTGTGGATGTACCTCGTATGAAGGAAATACTAGAATCAGTTATTAAAACTTTTTATTCAAATTTTTCTAGAAATTTTGATCCGAATTATTGCATCAAATTTTGATGGAAATGATTTTTTTTTGTTATTTATTGAGTGAGCAGAACTTTGATCAGTTGTTGTTGGTTTTTGTACTTTTGGGAATTGTAGGAATATTTTATTGAGATTAATATAGTTACAGATATTAATTAATGAAGATTAATGAAGAAAAATAGATTGAATTTATTTTTTAATAACTTTTTTAACATTCATAAAGTTTTAACAAACATCCAATTAAACTTACAAGACAATGTTTTCGAAATCTTTAGGGATCTTTTGAAATATAAAGTTAAATTTGAATATTTTATTTGTTTTTAATCTCGATAGAATTGATTATGTTGTCATTAGAATTTTGTGTAAAAATTAGGGAAATGGAATGAAATATGAAATCGAAATATACAGGAAACAGTGTTAAAAAAATTATATCTTCCCTTTGTGGACAAAGATATGTGAGTACAAATCATTTTACGTATCAGATTAACTCCCTAACTCTAAATCATAAACTTCAATAATATTTGTATAGTTAGTCAAATTACTTATAATTTTACCATCTTTAAACATTACTATTGAAGTAATGAACGCTCTGTATAATTAGTATCCAAGCAAGATTTATACTCAAAGATCGTACAATTAAACCTCATTTTGGAAAATTTTCTCAATTGTTCCAAGCAATTACTCAAGGATTTTTATAATCTGTATGAATTCCTTTTCACTGATTAGTAATTTTAGCCAATAGGTATATGTTCAGAAAAACAATGGTTATTCTATAAGAAATTGTTATGGTGTTTGTAGAGTGTTTATAATTCAATGTTTTTAAAGGTTTACAATGGATTCTGGTGTGTTTATTTTAAAAATCTTTCGTTTATATTATATTCTGTTATTGACCATTATTAGACCCTTTTTTTGTTGAAAGTATCCTTGGGTTGATATTCATATTTGAAGAATATCATGTCGGGTGCAGTTTAGGAACCCTTTTTATCTGTTTGTAGAATAGTTTGTTTACATTATATCGAGGGTTTAATACCGATAACGAGAAATGACCTTGCAGCCCCTTTTTAGATGCCTTCATCTTTGTTGGAAGAATTTCTTATTTACTTCACATTACCAATTTATTTTTGATATTCATCAGAAAAATAACGTTTAATAGAATATTTTCTGATATCGTTTGTCTAATTTGGGGATGAGGACAACCCTACATTATGGGAAGTTTTAAAATCACAGAATTCTGGATATCAAGTTAATAAAAATGTTTTGATTTGGTCTTTATACATATGCAGCTAATTTTTTGGAACTTGAAATAAATTTCAGTAACATTGCTTCAAATTCTACGATCCTTAATTAATATAAAAATTTTCATGTACCTGTAATCACTAATGAAAGTACTAATTTGAAAAACGAAGTTATGTCGTAAAACATTAAAAGTATACAGATTCCCAAAAGAAAATTACTATTATTTGCTGCCCATAACCTCTACTTATATGGTCATTTAATAATATTAAGTTATTGTGAATTGTAATAATTAAATCTATGCCATGTTTTATTGTATGTATTATATCTATTATCATTAAATATTTAAAACTTTCTTAGAAATATTATTAAAAATATATCTTTCTTTATATTGCTTTATATATTTTATCTTTGAAAACATCATTTTATTCAATATGTAAATTATATAACAAAATATGTAATATTTAATTACTTATTATTTAATAAATCAAAACTTTACATCTTCTCAGTTCATTGACCCCTTTAGAATTCTTTGTGAATGTCTAGACTTGTTTTTGACTTGCGCACTGTGAATGTTGAAGTCACAAGCTTTAAACAATGCATTTAATTAGTAAGATAATGAAACTTTGACAGTACTACAAGTTCGGGCAGACGTATTTGATGCTAAATTTTCTATTTGTAAAATTTCGTGTAATTTTGTTTTCGATTGTGAAGTGAGAACTATTTTCTTATTGATATAGGTAAGATATAATTCTCTTTATGTAAAAATTAACGAGATTTGTCCAATTAGGAAACTGAACGATTTCAATGTATTACATTTTATGGAATCCTAAGGTTTTATTATTATTTTTTTAATATTTTCAAAGTAATTAAAATTAAGCATATTCTTCAGATAATTTGAAATTGTGTGAATCATTAATTTACTTATAAACATTAAACAAACGATAATCAAAAATATAGCATCAAAAAGTTCGTTTATCCTTGTCAGTCTGGACAGCATGTCGGCCATCTTTGTAGGTCGACGCAATTATTGGTCACGTCAAATCTTTTCAACTGTAATTTGTTTTTTCATATAAAAATATCTATAGATATTAATATTAAAATACCTTATTTCGATTGTAGTACAAAATAGTTATTATTAGATAATTAAAATACAGAGATACCGGATCTGTTTAATAACGACAAAAAAATCTTTCGATTTCTAGTTTTAAAAATGTGACTAATGTTGAAAATTTTTATTGGAAACTTTGGAAATTTTCAGTATATCTATAGAAAATAGTTTTTATCTTAAAATTTTCGTGAAACGGATTGAAAATATACATTAAAGGTGATTTGTTTTTTTTTTAGATGTTCGTATTCGTGGCGAAAATCATGGATACCCGGAAAATTCTTAACTACCAAGATGGTCATTTCCTCATTTGTGAACTGGTGAGTGTTTTTTTGTTTTTTTATTTGATTTTAAATTTACTACCTAAAATATTTCTTGTCATTTGGTCTCAGATTATGGAGTGAAAACTATTTTCTTTTATATATCGGTAATATTTAATTACTTATTATTTAATAAATCAAAACGTTATATCATCAAGTTCGTTAACCCCTTTTGAATCCTTTGTGAATGTCTAGACTTTTTTTTGACTGTGATTGTTGACGTTAATAACTTTAAACAATGCATTTAATTATTTAAATAATGAAATTTTGATATTGTTACTAATTCGGATTTACAGGGCGACGAGAAACTTTGCAATAGTTGAAAATAATGATTGTCATTTTTACTAGTAGTAATCTCGAAACAAAAATTCCTGTATATTTCAGCATTGAACTTCTAATTATTGTCCATACAAGGACACTCTGTATTCAAAGAGTGGTGAATTTCGGTTTCATCTATATTTAATCAAAAATCTTTCTCTTTTGAGTATATTCAAAATTATAAAACAAGTTGTCAAGTATCCAGACATGGCAATATCAAAATTCATTTTTCTTAAAACTTGTAAATAAATTAGTTTATATTATTTCATATTAATACTTTGTAAAAAATGTCCTAGGTTTCTATAGTTATAGTCCATTATGCCCTTTGGAAAAAATATTCTCACATCTGTGAACCAGATGTTTTATTGCTGTAGTAGTAGGTAAAGATATGGATTTTTCCAATAAGACCCTTTCAAAATGTACAGATAACACAATAATAAAGTAATAAATATTATGGGTTGGGACTGTTTTACAATTTGTACAGAGCTGACCAAAAGAAAATAGTTCACTTTCTTATTTGGCAAGATTGATTATCAAATTTTGAGAAAATGCTGATATTTTTACGGTCTCCCCAAAATAATATAAGTCTCAAAAATTCTTCTCTAATTTATAATTGTTTTCTTGGTAAACACAAACTTGGAAAAACAATATGATAATTAATCAAGTTTCGAGGATTCACAAACTGGGGATCTTTTGTGTCCTTTAATAAAGCATCTTCTTCTTCCATTCAAATCCAATTTAGAGAAAATCGTTTGCAGCTCTGTTACAAAGTGGGGGTGTTTATTTTGGAGGAAATAGAGATAATTTTTTTTAATACCATCATCATTTTGTAAAGGTACGGAATCAATTATTTGTACACACTTTTGATTTACTGAAAACAATATAGAAATAATCTCAAATCATTCTGTAAGATAAATACACGGAGAAAATATGACTTTTCAATGGAACAGTTACTGTTAGAAATTATCTCTTCATTTAATAAACTTTTTGTCATCACCCCTTCATTTGTTTAGAATCGCTTTTGACATTTTATACACAAAAAATTCTTTTCTCTTCTTATTAATCGAATAACTAAAGCATTTTTTTTCATATTTGTATAAAAAATGATTGATTATAAAATAATAATTTAATTTTCTTACGAATTTTCAACAAAGTTGATTGTTATTTTCATTTCATTTAATAGACATCGTAGTATTTATTCTCCAAAGTGCTTAAATGTGCAGATTCTAATAAGTATATAAAAAATTTCAAATGCAGATCGACAGTAATTGGAAAAATAATATAAAAGCCAACAAAGTACGATAACTACAAAACATTACTTTTGAAGAAACTGTACCACAGAAAACTTCAGGGTTTCAAATATTTCAATTATGTTATGTTTATTTTAGATATACTTTAGGGACTATTATTACACCCTTTTTTTTGTTAAAAGTATCCTTTATTTATTTTTCTACATTGGTTATTGAGAATTTACAAGAGGTATAATATATTTGGAAAACAACACGTGCCGTGCAGTTTAGGAACCCTTTTTATCTGTTTGTAGAATAGTTTGTTTATATTATATCGAGGGTTTAATACCGATAACAAAAAATGACCGTGCAGCCCCTTCTTGGATGCCTTTGTCTTTGTTCCAAGAATTGTGTATTTACATTTCAATCTTATTTTTGGCATTTATGAGATTATGTTCAACAGAATTCTTAAAGAGATAAGGACCACCCTACACTATGAGAAACTTTAAAATCACAGTATTCTAGATACACACTCGTAATAATACCAAAATAACTATACATGTTGAGGGTATAACGATAACGGATAACGAAAATTGATTTATTTACTTCACATTTAGAATTTATTTTTGATATTCATGAGAAAAATAACGTTTAATAGAATATTTTCTCATATCTTTGTCTAATTTGGGGATGAGGACCACCCTACATTATGGGAAATTTTAAAATCACAGAATTCTCGATGTCAAGATAACAAAAATTTTTTGTTTTGTACTTTATACATATGCAGCTAATTTTTTGGAACTTGGAATAAATTTCAGTAACATTGTTTCAAATTCTACGATCCTTAATTAATATATAAAATTTTCATGTACCTGTAATAACTAATGAAAGTACTAATTCGAAAAACGAAGGTATGTCGTAAAACAATCAAAGTATATAGATTCCCAAAAGGAAATTACTATTATTTGCTGCCCATAACCTCTACTTATATAGCCATTTAATAAAAAGTTTCTTAGAAATAAAAATATATCTTGCTTCATATTGCTTTATTTATTTTATCTTTGAAAACACTATTTTATTTAATATGGAAGTTATATAACAAAATATGTAATATTTAATTACTTATTATTTAATAAATCAAAACTTTACATCTTCTCAGTTCATTGACCCCTTTCGAATTCTTTGCGAATGTCTAGACTTGTTTTTGACTTGCGCACTGTGAATGTGGAAGTCACAAGCTTTAAACAATGCATTTAATTATTTAGATAATGAAACTTTGACAGTATTACAAATTCGGGCAGACATATTTGATGCTAAATTTTCTATTCGTAAAATTTCGTGCAATTTTGTTTTCGATGGTGAAGTGAAAACTATTTTCTTATTGATATAGGTAAGATATTATTCTCTTTATGTAAAAATTAACGAGATTTGTCCAATTAGGAAACTGAACGATTTCAATGTATTACATTTTATGGAATCCTAAGGTTTTATTATTATTTTTTTAATATTTTCAAAGTAATTAAAATTAAGCATATTCTTCAGATAATTTGAAATTGTGTGAATCATTAATTTACTTATAAACATTAAACAAACGATAATCAAAAATATAGCATCAAAAAGTTCGTTTATCCTTGTCAGTCTGGACAGCATGTCGGCCATCTTTGTAGGTCGACGCAATTATTGGTCACGTCAAATCTTTTCAACTGTAATTTGTTTTTTCATATAAAAATATCTATAGATATTAATATTAAAATACCTTATTTCGATTGTAGTACAAAATAGTTATTATTAGATAATTAAAATACAGAGATACCGGATCTGTTTAATAACGACAAAAAAATCTTTCGATTTCTAGTTTTAAAAATGTGACTAATGTTGAAAATTTTTATTGGAAACTTTGGAAATTTTCAGTATATCTATAGAAAATAGTTTTTATCTTAAAATTTTCGTGAAACGGATTGAAAATATACATTAAAGGTGATTTGTTTTTTTTTTAGATGTTCGTATTCGTGGCGAAAATCATGGATACCCGGAAAATTCTTAACTACCAAGATGGTCATTTCCTCATTTGTGAACTGGTGAGTGTTTTTTTGTTTTTTTATTTGATTTTAAATTTACTACCTAAAATATTTCTTGTCATTTGGTCTCAGATTATGGAGTGAAAACTATTTTCTTTTATATATCGGTAATATTTAATTACTTATTATTTAATAAATCAAAACGTTATATCATCAAGTTCGTTAACCCCTTTTGAATCCTTTGTGAATGTCTAGACTTTTTTTTGACTGTGATTGTTGACGTTAATAACTTTAAACAATGCATTTAATTATTTAAATAATGAAATTTTGATATTGTTACTAATTCGGATTTACAGGGCGACGAGAAACTTTGCAATAGTTGAAAATAATGATTGTCATTTTTACTAGTAGTAATCTCGAAACAAAAATTCCTGTATATTTCAGCATTGAACTTCTAATTATTGTCCATACAAGGACACTCTGTATTCAAAGAGTGGTGAATTTCGGTTTCATCTATATTTAATCAAAAATCTTTCTCTTTTGAGTATATTCAAAATTATAAAACAAGTTGTCAAGTATCCAGACATGGCAATATCAAAATTCATTTTTCTTAAAACTTGTAAATAAATTAGTTTATATTATTTCATATTAATACTTTGTAAAAAATGTCCTAGGTTTCTATAGTTATAGTCCATTATGCCCTTTGGAAAAAATATTCTCACATCTGTGAACCAGATGTTTTATTGCTGTAGTAGTAGGTAAAGATATGGATTTTTCCAATAAGACCCTTTCAAAATGTACAGATAACACAATAATAAAGTAATAAATATTATGGGTTGGGACTGTTTTACAATTTGTACAGAGCTGACCAAAAGAAAATAGTTCACTTTCTTATTTGGCAAGATTGATTATCAAATTTTGAGAAAATGCTGATATTTTTACGGTCTCCCCAAAATAATATAAGTATTTTCTTATTGATATAGGTAAGATATTATTCTCTTTATGTAAAAATTAACGAGATTTGTCCAATTAGGAAACTGAACGATTTCAATGTATTACATTTTATGGAATCCTAAGGTTTTATTATTATTTTTTTAATATTTTCAAACTAATTAAAATTAAGCATATTCTTCAGATAATTTGAAATTGTGTGAATCATTAATTTACTTATAAACATTAAACAAACGATAATCTAAAATATAGCATCAAAAAGTTCGTTTATCCTTGTCTGTCTGGACAGCATGTCGGCCATCTTTGTAAGTCGACGCAATTATTGTTCACGTCAAATCTTTTCAACTGTAATGTGTTTTTTCATATAAAAATATATATAGATATTAATATTAAAATACCTTATTTCGATTGTAGTACAAAATAGTTATTATTAGATAAATAAAATACAGATCTGTTTAATAACAACAAAAAAATCTTTCGATTTCTAGTTTTAAAAATGTGACTAATGTTGAAAATTTTTATTGGAAACCTTTGAAATTTTCAGTATATCGATAGAAATTAGTTTTTATTTTAAAATTTTCGTGAAACGGATTGAAAATAAACATTAAAAGTGATTTGTTTTTCTTTGATGTTCGTGTTCGTGGCGTGTTTCCACTAATCCGATGAATAATTTCCCGTGTTTTAATACAATAGTGTGTGATAGAAATTATGGATATTTGTTCGTCTTGTTCAATAATTGGTCGGTATATATAAGAGAAAATTATTTGTTGTTTGAATTTTAGTGCTTAGCTGCTTTATAATATCTTTCAAAATTCCTTCAAAGTATTTAGCCCATCTTTTAATTTTTCTTGTGAATCAATTGAGGACTCTTCTCTTGTTGTCTCTGATATAAGGTACTCTGTAATTAACTGTGTCCTCTCGTGATTTTTTTGTTCTATTGGTAAAAATTTCTTAATTCTTTGTTTTCAAACTTGATGGTAAATGAAACTTTTCTCAGAGTTGACTTCAGTTTCCGTGTAAAATTCAAAAATGTGATTCATATGTTTCATTTGTTTAATTAATTTTGGTATACACCGTATTATGAATTTGTGCACTAGAAACAACTGAATTATAACATGTAACTCACCCTATACACATGATCTGTCCAAAATGTCCATATCAATAATAAAAGTATTCTTACTACTATCAAGTAATGTTATTTCTCAATAGTCCTTATTAAAAGTGTTGTACTTTTTTTTCAAAAATACACATTTCCGAGTTTGCAAAAATACCCAAAATTATTTTTAGTATACCGATAGATTCGTTCTATCCATGTCGGTATTTAGTTAAAAGAATTTATTATTTTATGAGGGACTTCCTTTTTCTTATTTGAGGGTTTGCAGCTTTATTATACTTTTATTGGTGCCGAAATGTAAAATTATTTATTTTCGAGGAACATCACGTTCAATGGAACCTTTTTTGATCCTTTCATGTTTATTATTTTACAAAATTTCATATTCAAAAATACACGTTTCAGAGTTTGCAAAAATACCCATAATTATTTTTAGTATACGGGTAGGTTAGTTCTATCAATGTCGGTATTTAGTTAAAAGAGTTTATTATTTTATGATGGACTTCCTTTTTCTTATTTAAGGGATTGCAGCTTTATTATACTTTTATTGGTACTGAAATGTAAAATTATATATTTTCTAGAAACATCACGTTCGATGGAATCTTTTTGATCCTTTCGTGTTTATTATTTTACAAAATTTTATATCCTCTCAATCTTTATTTAAGAACGATAACCGCCCGATACTTTTATGATCGTTGGGAAATTTCAAATTCATAGTATCAACATTACATGGTCTTTTTTCTATTTTCTAATATTATCGATAATCATTCGAAATTAGCACAAGATGTCAAAAAATTTTTGCTTTGTCATATATGTTTTAAAAATGTCCGAAATTAGGCACTTGATTCAGTTTTTCACAACATCATTTTTAGTTCTTTTCATAAATTCCCAGTTAAATTTGTTCGAACTTTTCGATAAATTCAAGTGTAATGTGTCTAAATTCTACGTTCACCAAGCAAATAATATCTTTATTTGATATTACTTGTAATCATTAATTGAAAATAAGGCTTTAAAACAAAGTAGTAGGAAAAACTAAGATATGAAAGTACAAACAATACCGATAAAGTTTGATATAAAGCGGGGTTTCCTCAAATTTCCCGAATTATTATGGAGGTGTATCTTTATATGGAAAATAACCATTTTCTTCTCTATAATTTGAATGTAAATTCACTTATAAAAACTGAAATACATTATGATGTTTCAAATACGGGGTAGCGCGAAAAACAAATTTGGTGTAATCTTAGTGGTAATCAACTAAAACGAGCTTCATGGAAAATTCTCGTTTATGAATTGTTACAGATAGTTTCCAATATACGTGTCGACCCAATAAATGTCTTTCGATCAATTTTACTATATTTTCGTAGGTTATTGAAAGAAAAATGATGCGAAAACTTTTTTTCTGATACTAAGAGAGGGACGAGGACCACATGATATTTTCGAAAAATTTTCAAATCACAGCATAAACATTATACTATCATTCTTTTACTATTATGTTTTGAAATATAAGTAATTGCTAATCATCCTTTTTATTTGGCAACACCAATGTTACTCTTTGTGCTCCATTCTCTCAATTTAAAAAAAAATCACTCAAGATGTATTATGATATAAGAACCAATTATTATGAGATTTGTCAAGAAATAATGAAATTATTGAAATTTTTCTTGTTTTATTTATCATGGAAATTTCCTTTCGGCGAACCTACACGATGAAAAATGAAATTATATTATAATTTCAAAAGATGCCAGATCTGAAGGCTAGGAAGATTATTCGTATTATGCTTTTGGAATACAAAGTTTGCTTTCCAGCTTCCACAGCCTTAAGTTTTGACGGTTTATTTTTCAATATTTTGGATTTTCTTAATTTAATAACCACAAACCAATTACCTATTATCAGAAGTTTTAAGAAATAATGAAATAATTTTTGGTTTAGATTTTTAGCACTAGCAACGCCATCTTTACAGAGAAGCTCATACTGAGCTTATTTTAATATTAATTTCTACTCTTTGGTATGTCTCGGCTCTCGACTTTTTGTCACCTATTTACAAAACTGAAAGGAAGATGGCGTCCGCTATTTTCACACTAATTTATTTTTTCATTAAAACTAAAGTTGTATCGAAGTATAGAAACATATTTTTTATTGAGTTAATAAGTTAATTATGAAGAAAATAAAAATAGAAAAGTCTAAAAATTGAAAAACACACTCTTCGAACTGTTGATTATGGTCGAATACCCAATAGTGCCACCTCTTATTGAAAAGTTGTATTTCATTACTTTTCAGTAGAAAATATATTTTTTAAGTGCCTACGTCTCTTTGTATCGGATATAAAATTATATTGATATACAGGGTGTGCCAATGCTGCTAAAAAGTTGAATATTAGGGGTTCATTTTAAAACGTATCAAAAACATTTTTTACTAGTTGTATTTGAGGTCCATAATTTGAAATTATTTCGAACAATCGAAACATAATTTTAAAAAAAAATGAGGTTGAGGTTTTTTTTTTAGTTTTTTGAAAGGTGTGGGTAAATTTATATGATAATCGTAGGTAAATAAAAGAACGCTCTGTACTTAATTCAACTAGACATTACAACAAAAACTTTAATGACAAAAAGTAATGTCCATGGAAATAGATTAAATAAATTGCTTAACGGAAATTTTGAAAAAAAAAACGTATAATAATTATGTATTATAATTATTTGATTTCGTATTAACGTTCAAGTTATTTTTCAAACAATTTTAAAAAATTGGAAGGTTTGAATTTATTTTTTTTGTTTCAGGTGTTTGTGCGCGATTCGACGCGAAATTTTAACCCGTTAACGAAACGAAAAATATATAGTGTGCGAATCGATAAAGCGGTATGCCAAAAGGTAGGTGATTGTTGAATAAATAACAAAAAACATATTTCTTCAATTTTTATAACAAATATGTATTTCAAACTACAAATATATGTGTTTCTAATATGGAAATACTGCTGCATCAGGAATATATAAATACATGTAGAATTCTATTTTCTATTATCGTTTTTCTGTTTCACGTTTATTTCCAAAACTTAACCTGTCTGAAAAAAATTTTTTTATGTAATAAATTTTTTACAAATTAAATGTAAAACAATTTTCCATCAAATAGGAAGCAAACTTGTGTGAAAAATCAAGTTTTCCAATCCTCATATCGACAGCTATTTCATTTGTTATAAATTTTCGTCTTTCTTTCCCAAACTGGACCTGAAATTTAAAAATATAAAATGTTGTAAACTTCGGATCTGTGGATTACTTTGATAATTGATTGATAAAATTATTATACACTGTTTTGTTCTTATGCAGAAATTGATAAAATTGAATTTTTCGAAACTAAAATTCCATATTGTTGATAATCATTTAAAAAAAAAAATAATTTTCTGGACTATTTTATCATATAAGCGATTTGGAAAAATTTTTCAAAGTTATTATACATCGTTTTTTTCTAAAACAAATTTTTATAAAATTGAATTTTTCGAAACTAAAATTCCATGTTTTTAATAATCATTTGAAAAAAAAATCTTTTTTTGGACTATTTTATTAATTGAGCCACTTGAAGAAATTTTCAAACTAAATTATTTCTAATTTATATCATTAAAAAAACACTGAATCTATTCATTTTTAATATTCTCTGGTGAAGTTAACAAAATAAAGTATGTATGTAATAATAAATACCTTTCGCGAAATGGAAATTTTCCTAAGTCCATCAAATAGGAAGCTAACTTGTGTGAAAAATTAAGTTTCCCAATCTTCATATCGACAGCTATTTCATTTGTATAAATTTTCATCCTTCTTTTCCATTATCGACTTGAAAACTTAAAATTTGAAGATATAAAATCATATGATAAATATCGTAAACTCCGAAACATTTAATTGAATGATAAAATTATTATATACTGTTTTTTTTTTCAATTTTTGAAAGTGAGAATTTTAATATTCTCTATTAATTTTTGGGACAAACGGTCTTGATGTTCAGAATTTTGAACCTTTCACCACAAAAATACTAAGAAGAATGAAAAATGCCCCACCCCACATGTTCTGATCGCTTTGTTGGGATTGGCTACATCTTTCGATCCCTTCTTTCGATTGGCCGAGAACAAAGTTAGGTGAAGGAAGAAGGGCCTCTCTTATAAATACGTCGTTTCTCTCAGTTATAGGTCATACCATTTTAGATTTTCGCGGCGCTTAAGCTTACGTTGTAACTTATTATTCAAAATCATTTTGAATATTTTTGTGAATTGTGGAGTGCATCATTTACAAATGTAAGTAATTTCTGTCTTTTCTATTTTCATTTTTGTATTATTGATGTTTAATATTTTTGTGAATATGAAATTTATTTATTTTAATTTTTGAATTTATTTTTCAAATTATATTCTGGGTATATTTTTATCTTCTGGATTTATTTCATTTTTTATTACTGGAATTGTGATATTCTAAAATTGTTTTTTTTCTTTAATTTTTTTTCAATCTTCAATTATTTTCTTATATTTAAATTTCAAGTGTAATTTTGTGGATATACGTTAAATTTTCACTGTATAATTATTCCAGATATTCAATTGTTACTCTGAAATTAGTTATTCATTGTTACTGTATTCTTGCATAAATTTTATTTCCCGTAGAAGATCTTGTTATCTTCGTTTTGAGTTCTTACAATTTTTTTCATTATAATATTTGTATGAAATTTCTTAAGAATACTCTAAACCATCATTCGAATTTATTAAAATTTATTATTTTCTTGTATCCAAATCCAGAAGTAAATTCACAAATTCAAAATTTTCTCGTAATTCAGTAATTGTCTCATACCGCATGTTTCATATCTTTTTTTTTATTTTTGAGAGGTGGTTGTTATAGAAACGTTCAATTTGAAAAATTGTAAAAAAATTCCCTATATTGAGTTCAATTTCTATAGTTTCTATTTTTTCTACTAATGTTTAAAATTTATCTGAATATGAATAATTAGAATGGTCGACAAAAAAATGTTTTTGTAGTAACACAAGAATGAATAGCATATTGTGATAAAATGAAAAATATGAAAAAAAAATAAATAATAGTAACACTTAAGTTTTTAAGTTACATTTTCAGAATCATATTCATTTGTAAAATATTTATTGAAAAAAATAATTTCACGTTTTTTAAATCTTATATATTTTCACCATAAATGAACTGCGGCGCGTTTGACTCGACACTTTCGTCTTTATATTCACTTTTTGCATTAGGAACAGAAGAGAGCCGCTTACTAAGAAACTAATTTTTAATGTTATTTTTATGTTTATTATTCTGAATAATAGAGTTCAGGTACTTTTTCGGCTATAAAATGTACCGATTTTATCCGCCCCTTTATAAAATTACCTACCTGCTAGCCAATAAAAATAGGGATAATTGAACTATTGAAAAGTCCTAGGTATCAGGAATTAATGAATAATTTTTTTTATTATTAGACTGGTATTTCCATTTTAAAAATTAATGTCTCACTTGTGTTATGAAATTCTTGTCGACCATTTTTATTTTACATAAAAAATTTAGGGATATATCATAAAATATTGGGGTGCAGTAAGTTTTATTTTTATATAAATGAATGAATTAATTAAAAGGTTAGGTAATGACGATAAATAGCGGCTTGTGATAAATTCATCCGAGAATTAACTTTGGACGAAATATGACGGATCGCAGTAAAAACAACCATCTATCGTTAAAAAAAAACTGAACTTGTTATTCAAATATTGGAGAAAAAAATGGTGACATCTTGTTGTGGTTGGGCTGGTGCATCATACTCTGCAAAAAAGTTCATTGACTGCGTTTCTTTACTGACAGGCCGTTCTGGATTTTGAGCTGCTGGTGCTGGTACTTGTTTGATTTGTAGGTGCATAGTCGGGTAATTGTGTCTGGTGACGTCTCGTTTCGACGGTTAGCAGTTTTTAGCCGGTCTATAGTTTCCATTTTTCTATTGTGCGGACTTGGAAGATGATGGAAGTTTTTTTATCATCATTTTTCGTAACATTTATCGTAGGGCAGAGTATGTGAAACGAGTTTTTTATCATGTCGTGGCGTAAAAACGTGACTAGGATCTTGGAATAAAAACTGGAAAACGGTCGAAGGATGAAAAAAGTCGTGAATGAGGGAGGGTGTACCTGTTTAATGCATTTTTTACGCGAATTTTCATATAAATGAGGATAATGAATTAAGATTAGATAAAGACGATAAGTAGCGGCTTGTGATAAATAAATACGAGAATAGCTTTGGACGAAATATGGCGGATCGCAGAAGAAACCTAACCAACTATCGCTGACATAGCTGAAGTTGTCATTCAAATATTGGAGAAATTTGGGATTTATATTAGACAGATTAAATTTCTATCAACAATTAACCTCTCAAATTATGTTGAAATAAATTTGAAAATTTGTTTTATATTCACAAAGTTCATAAATGATGCACGTCCTATTTTTTTATGCACGCACTGTATTTATAATTGCGACAGAGTAATAATTGTTAGCGTTGTTCCTTGCAAAACTAATACATGTTTAACAACTTGGCAAGTTAGTAATTTGCTTTTGGTAATAAATAATCATATCACTAATTTTCCAATCAAGACTTTGATTAGACTAGAGAATAAATCGTGGGGTGCATGAAATTTCTATCAACAATCCAACCGCTCGTATTAGGTCATACCGGTATTTTTTACACAGTACACACAGATTTCTTTAGGACCTACTATTTCGTTAATATTGATTATTTATCAAAATTATCTTTTTCAAGAGATTGGCATGGCAAATTTAATCTTTCATTTTTAATTTTCAAAACTTTTATTATTATTCACACAACCATTAATTGATAAACTTGGAATATATACTCAGAAGGCATTAGGATCTGTCTCTGAAGCAACCAATGGCAAAACTATACAGTTATGATAATTAATTACAATATTCAATTTGAGGCCTCAATAACTGCATACATATATATATTGAATAAAAATGCACTATCTTACGGTTCAGTCTAATCAAGGGCTAAATTTCGACTAGTTACTTAGAACCTAGCTAATTATTTTTCAACCTCGATATGTTTCTTACATAATTCTTAGATAATTCAAATCATTTTATTCAAGTTTTTAAGATTCGTCCACAAGACATTCACCGAAAAATAATTAGTTAGATGCTAGATATCGAGCTAAACACACTATGGAAAATTACACAGCTAAAAATTTATAAATAAATAAATAGATTTTTATAAAGAACTATCTCTTGAAACAGATTTATTAATGCTCTGTCGCATTTATGAATAACTTACTGTATCTACTTTCTACTCAATTATTATCTGGCTTTCATCACATTTTTTACATCATGATTATTTTTTATTTTCAATGGAACTTTTCAGTTTTTCCTTATATTTTCAAGGCCTGGAAATATGATCGATTAGTAAATTTTTGTAATGAATCGTACACGCATCTTAGAGTAAAATCACATTATCAATAGTATTAGACTTGGGGCGCGTGAAATTTCTATTCATATTTATTCAATTTGGTCCATTATATCCCTCTTTTAAATAGAAATGCTCAATTTTTAAGGCTTCTATCTTTATCTATTCCAATACTCAGAATCCATACAGCAAGCAAAGTTCTCTATTTGACAACATCCAAGATAAAGTCAATCTAATTGTGTCTCTCGATAAATAAAATTTTATTCGTTCACCTCACAATAAATAATTAATTTCTTTTATTCGCGACGATTTAATTGGATAATATTAATCGGTTATACAAATTATCACAATACTCCTCATCAATTTAGGGTATTTATTAGACTAAAATGGGGTGGGGTGCGTGAAATTAATATCAATACTCTATCGCTCGTATATATTAACTGCTATTTACATAAAACATATCAAATTATTCTTAATTAATAATAATTAGATGTTATTACTGTAGATTGTACCTTTTCAATCTATCAACAACTCTATGAAAAACATCATTTTCGTTTATTATTTGTGCTGAAAATCCATAATAAAGACTTTTTCATATTTTAATCTAATCAATATCCTAGATTGATGAGGAGTGAAGAGATAAGTGATAACGAATAATAAACTATTATCTTTCTACATGATTCTTTTAAAGAGAGAGCCGCTCAATTCAACTTTTTTCCCAACTACTTTTTATAATTTTCTTACATATTGGAAATATTCTGCTCTATCACAACAGAATTTCTTTGGAAAATATCCATCATCATTCTAGTGCATGAATAAAGGCAAAAAATTGAATCGTGGGGTACACCATTTTATCAGTCAGATTAGGAATTAGTAACAATGGACCAATAATATAATTATTGATATTTAGTCTTCTCTATTCATGTCTTATTAGGTTGAGTTAGGTTTTTAATTAGCTACACATGGATACACAAACATTTAATACTTCTATAAAAACTTGACATTTAATCTTTCGATGTGGGAAATAAATTCAGGTAAAAACTGATACCAAGAGTATTTTCACTATTTTTCAGTTGATAAAGTTAACAAACATATTTTTCTGTTGATTATATTTTCAAGTTTTCGGGATAAAAAATTTTTCTTGAAAATTTGTACACGAAATCCAAATCGATCACTTTTCCAAGATGTAATAAAATTGGATATAAACATTTAACTTATTTAACATGCATAAATTGAAAGCTTGATTATCATTGAGGAGATATGATAAAGTAGATACCAACATAATTTATGTAAAATTGGAAAACAAAATAATAAGTTACAACCCGCGTACCGGTCTTGATTCATTCACAATCGAGTGAATGAGTATTCGAACAAAGTGTTGTGCCGCGAACACTACCTTGATCAACATGTCTCAATAGGAATATCAACAGCGTATATTAGCAGCCCGATCAAAAGGTAAGTTTTTTTGAGTTATCCGCATGATTATGAAAAAATGTATAAAGTCATCTAAAGTATTTTGCCCTTCTCGATTAAAGTTTGTTGAAATATTTGTTTCCTAAAATCTATGTAAGTACATAAGCGCTTTCATTTCTTATCTTGGATATTTGTGGACATTTATTTTTATATCAGTGACGGAGTGGGAATAAATTTGAGGTCATGATTTTCGACGAGATTTTATTTTGTACATTGAGGCTTTTGTCAGACTTTGCAGTATCATGGCTGTACGATTTGATACGATACGACGCAACAAATGACTAATTTTGGACGCTGGTGTAAGGCCTGGCCTGGTATTCTTTCTATTGGCAAATTCCGGGAGCTCTAATCAGTATAGTAACCAATGGACCATTGGACCAGACCAATGCCTACGGGCAGTAGTCCAGTCTGTTTTCATTTATCAAAATTCCTACGTTATAATTTTTAAAAATGCGACTTTTGTTAAGAGTTTTTTTCAAAATCTCTCTCTCTGTTTATTGGCGATTTTATACTTAAAAGATCGATCTGATCGCGCTCAGATTTGTACACTTGCGTGGAATATTCTGGTTACAAGAGAAGCAGGAGATAATTAAGCTAGTATCGGGTTCCTTTAGGCATTCTGAAGATATCATATATCGTCATTTGAAATCATTGGCTAGGATCTATGAAAGTTATGGAATTGTGCTACAGGTATAACCGATATTCAAGCGAAACTTCGAATAGATGTGTATAAACAGCTCCTTGTCTTGGCAAAAGATGATCGATTATTTAGATTATTTAGAAATCAGTGGTTAGACAAAGGAAAATTACCAGAACCCGCTGCAAAAAGAGATCGATTCAAGCGAATAGCCTTGTTGTATGTTTGGTGGAATTATGAAAGATGATGAGTGAACTTTGAAATTATTCCAGATGGCGGAGTTATCTATGCCGAGGTATATAGTGGACAGCTGATTCAAAAGTATGAGGTTTTATGTTGAGTTCTCAAAGATCCTGTTGAATGTTGGGTTAAAACCATAGATTAGGTACGATTGGCTCAATTTTGAATATTAAGGCTTTCTTTTAGTATGATTTATTAACAAACGAAATGAATATTGGAAACAGACATTATTTATGAGACATCATCAATATTTTCTATCTTATTGAGAAATGGCTCCTTTCCCTTTGCTTCTCAATACCGCATCCTCTTTGTAAAACGGGAAAATACTTTTTAGGTAACTTTATAAATTTTTTATGAATAAAATAGAATCATACATTGTTGTTTATGAGACTGGTACTTGAATGCTAGCTAATTATTTTCCAACGTCCGTACATTATCTACATAATGATTGTCATATTTTCAATAGATTTGACACTTTCTTATATTTTCAAGTTTAACCTTATCCAATCATTGATATTCAATTTGGTATTTTCTTTTAAAAATTTATACGCAGTTTATTACGGTTTGACTCTGTTTGTATCTCTGAGTAATTGCATCATTGTACCACTCAATCCAAGACATCAATTAGACTTGAAATAATTCGTTGGGTGCGTGAAATTTCTATCAATAATCAAACTGGATAGGAAGAAGACGACGGACGCGGCTCGTGAATATCGAGCTCGTCTGCAGACGCCCGGAACTTTGGAATTTAACGGAACTCCTTTCTTTGGAGAAGTGCAAGTCTGAGGAATCAGCTACTAAGGCACATTATTCCGAACAATACAATTTACATTAAAATTCAAAGCAATATCAGCTTTACAAGACAGTCGCGCACCACACTCGGAACTACTCGAGTGTAATGGGGTCTATCCTCTTGTGCTTGATTTTTACATGAAAGGAAAAAAACGCTCATATCAAATTAACTGCTATTTACATTTTTTTGCTTTAGATTCAAATTTCAATGTCATTTTATTTTTTGTCCAATCAATGCTTTAGATTGACGTGGTATGATCAGTAGGTACCTAGAAGATAATCAAGTATATTCTGACTTGAAATTCATTCTTTTTATTAAATTTTATTATATTATATATTATTTTATTATATTCTTTTCACCTCTTTAATTTTAATAGTTTTTTATTAGAAAGCATAGCATATTTCTTAAATATGTAGATGAATATTATTAGTGAATATTTATTCGCTCAAAAACGTTAAGAAATAACTAGATCTAGCTACTTTATATCAAAAACAAAACTCAACCGACTTGTCTTGTTAAAAATAGCTCCAATAGTTAAAACTTTGAAATTACGAACACTTATATATATTACTAAATTTAAAAGTTGGAAAATGATTAGGTAAATCTTAGGTATCAGTCATCACAACACCTCCCAAGTTCCAGCCATACCATAATCGTAGGTAATAGGTAGATATCTACCAATTATTTTCGGGGTCGGGGTAGCGTGAAATTCCTATTAAGAATTAATGTCTCATATTCATTTAATTTGGTCCATTATATCCTTCTTTTATATAGAAAAGTTTCAATTTTTTGGGTTTCTTTTCTTATCTATCTCTATGCTCATATATAGCAAGGACAACTCTCTATCTGATAGTTTCCAAGACAAAAGCCAATATAAATAATTTTTTTTGTCGTGTATCTTAAAATGAATAAATAATTTCTTTTATTCGCGACCATTAATTTGGATAATATTAATCGGTTATACGTTATATCACAATACTCCTCATCAATTTAGGGTATTGATTAGACTAAAATGGGGTGGGGTGCGTGAAATTAATATCAATACTCTATCGCTCGTATATATTAACTGCCATTTATATAAAATATTTCAAATTATTCTCAATTAATAATAATTAGTTGTAATTATTGTAGATTGTACCTTTTCAATCTATCAACAACTCTATGAAAAACATCATTTTCGTTTATTATTTGTGCTGAAAATCCATAATTAAGACTTTTTCTTATTTTAATCTAATCAATATCCTAGATTGATAAGGAGTGATGAGATAAGTGATAACGAATAATAAACTATTATCTTTCTACACGATTCTTTTAAAGAGAGAGCCGCTCAATTCAATTTTTTCTCCCAACTAATTTTTATAGTTTTCTTTTTACATACAACCATACAATACCCATACACACAACTTACGATTAAGAAAATATTCTTGGAAATATTTAGCTCTATCAACAAAATATCTTTGGAAAATACCCATCAATTATTCCAATGCATTAATAAGGGCAACAAATTAAATCGTGGGAAATTTGGAAATTCTATCAACTATCAAACGGGTCATATATACTTTTATTTTTTTCTCGAATTTATCACATTATTTTATACATACTTTTTGTCTTGCTTTTCAATTAGAATCCTCCGCTTTGTTTTTGCTAATTTTATTTACAGAAATTATTTATTTTCCTCCATCATATATTCGTTGGACTACAAGTAGTTTTCTTTTACTTTCTCCTGAAAAAAAAATGCTAACGTGCAATTAGTTATACCAATTAAATAAAAAATAAAAACTTTGTGTTATCAGAATTTGGCTGAACTTTGGAGATTAGTTAAATCCTAGTTATTAGTAATCTTATAAGCGGCATCTATCAGAAAGAAATCGCGGTGTGCGAATCCACACATATAAAATCATATATATACATATCAACAGTATTTAAGAATTATCACACATGATACGAATTTTTAGTTCAGATTTTAAGATTAATGATTACTGGTAGCTAGGATTAAATTACTTTCTGGCTTTTAAAATGTTATTGACAGGTTTCCAATATTATTAATCAACTTCAACATCAAGTTCAATAATCTTCTGTTGTGCGCATTTTTCAGTTTTAACCATTGTATTCTAATAATTTCTTATGAAAACAAAATATAAATCTTCATAAAAATTAATTGATCCAAAATCTCTTGAACGATTTTTTATAAAATTGAAAATTGAATCGACATCCTACTTTCTATTCAATAAAATTAACTCTTTTATAATTTTTTCTATTTTTGAACTTTTAATTGTTGGTTTAGTTGATAATTTACGTCTATGTAATGTAATACACATTTTCTCTTAACAATAATTTGAATACAGATGTTAATAGCATCCAATGACAAGCCTAAAATTTAAAAGCTGGAAGGTAATTAGTAGATATTTTAAGTAGTTTAGTGGCATTAACAGTGAGAAAAACAAGAAAACACCAGCAGGAACAAGAAAAACATGAAAGCACCAGAGGTATATCATCGAAAGGTAGGGGATTATATTTAATCATTCATAACAATCATCGTTTCGATCAGACTAAAAATTAAACACTAGAGTCACGTGATATTCTATTAAAATATTAGCCGATATACATTAGTATTAGTATTAAAAATAATTTGGATGGTAGTGGCGAAGAAGAACGACTTGCAAAAATTTTGGATTTCATATTCTAATCAAATTTCCTAAATTAGTCATGCCATTAGTTCTTACGTAGAGTTTACCCAACTATTATCTTTTTGCTCGATAAAATTATTTTTCTTCTCGTGGGTGGGGTGCGTGAAATTAATATCAATATTTTATCGCTCATATATATTAACTGCCATTTATATAATAACCAGATTTCATTATTTATTTCAACCAATTCATATTTTGGTCTAATCAATACCCTAAATTGATATTGAGTGGTATGATAACCGGTAGTTAGGTACCTACTCGGGACCTACGGGGAATATCTTTGTTCAGTTACTCTACTTTAAAAAAAATGAACCATTTCAAGTTATTTTTTTATGCATTAGATAACAATATCCACGGAATTTCACTTAATTTTCAGTTATTATATTTTGAAAATTCTTATTTAAATTTCAGTGAATAGTCTACTACAAATACCATAGAAAAATATTCAATTATTAATTTAAGGGTAAAATATACTTGATTATTATTATCACACAATTCTTTGAAATATATGGATGATTGATGATTGTAGTAATGTCAATAAACATGTATACAAAATAATTTAAATTCTAAGTACTCGGGTTTAAGAATACTGACTTGGAATTTTATTATATATTGTATGTAATCAAATTTTCAAAATTGGTAGGTAGAATCTACAGAACTAATTACTAATTAATTAATAAAATGATTTTTCTTCTCAATAGAAATGCGTCGTCATTTCACTTGAAATTATTGGAAAACTACCAGGTAATTTTTTAATGTATAGTCAATAAAGACAAGCAATATGTATGGGTAGTTAGTCCTTTGTACTACTCTTCAATATTTTTTTCACCACTTAGGCTTACGATAAAATGAAAAATGACTTACTCATATTATGAGCGGTCAGAATGATGAAATTATAACGCGCCAAAAGACAAATTTTTAGTCTGATCAAACGGATTTGTTTATCTTTCAACTTTTATTTATTTGAAATTTCCTGCTTCAACTTTGTTATTTGTATATGTACAGTAATTGAATTGTCAAAAATAAGGAATCAAACTACTGATAAATTCAGGGTCTCAGATTCTAAACTTTTTTTTTCGACTCCTCTTTTGTGTCCTCTATGAGTGATTTCATTTCTCATTAATCTACGCAGTCAACTAAGGGTTGTAGTTCTCCCTCCTTTTCTCATACGCAAAATACAAGTTTTTCTTCATTATATTGAAACCAATTGTTGGCGGGTCACCTCAAATCATCTTTGACATTCTTTTCCAGTACGAAAATCCCAAAATTTTCTCCATTATATTCACGTTGATTGTTTTTATCGGGAATACGGATTGGTGATTCGTGTAGGATTGATGTAACAAAAGCAATATGGATAATTGGTCCTAGGTATTATGTTTTACACTTCTCTCTCATCGATCTTAGAGCCTTTTGAAAAGACTAAAAATGAAATTCGGCGTAAAATAAAAAATAGCAGTTGATATATATGAGCGAAAGGGATTATTGATAGAAATTTCACGTGCCCCACGACTCATTTTTTAGTCTGATCAAAAGAACTCGATTGATGAGATAGTTTTGTGAGACTTAATACCTGGGGTTTCACCGATTATACCTGCTTTTCATCCATCACCTGCACTACATCTTTCCTCTCGATCAAACATTCAGCTGAATAATTTTTCTTTTTTCCCTTCAATTAATTAAAACATTCCTGTTCCGATCCCTCTTTTGTGACCTATAGGTGTGATTCCATTTCTCATTAAGCTACGCAGTCAACTAAGGGTAGTAGTTCTACCTCCTTTTCTCATACACAAAATACAAGTTTTTTATTTATTATATTGGAACCAATTGTGTTGGTGGGTCTCCTCAAATCATCTTTGACATTAGTTTCCAATACGTAAATCTCAAAGTTTTCTCCATTATATTCACGTTGATTGTTTTTATCGGGAATACGGATTGGTGATTCGTGTAGGACTGATGTAACAAAAGCAATATGGGTAATTGGTCCTAGGTACTATTCTTCACACTTCTTTCCATCAAACAAGGATTTTGAAAAGACTAAAAATGAAATTCGGCGTAAATTAAAAAATAGCAGTTAATATATATGAGCGGAAGGGATTGTTGATAGAAATTTCACGCGCCCCACGACTCATTTTTTAGTCTGATCAAAAGAACTCGATTGATGAGATAGTTTTGTGAGGCTTAATACCTGGGGTTTCACCGATTATACCTGCTTTTCATCCATCACCTGCACTACATCTTTCCTCTCGATTAAGCATTCAGCTGAATATTTTTCTTTTTACTTCAATTAATTCAAATCATCTTTGACATTCGTTCCCAGTACGTAAATCCCAAAATTTTCTCCATTATATTCACGTTGATTGTTTTTATCGGGAATACGGATTGGTGATTCGTGTAGGATTGATGTAACAAAAGCAATATGGGTAATTGGTCCTAGGTATTATGTTTTACACTTCTCTCTCATCGATCTTAGAGCCTTTTGAAACGACTAAAAATGAGATTTGGCGTAAATTAAAAAATAGCAGTTAATATATATGAGCGGAAGGGATTGTTGATAGAAATTTCACGCGCCCCACGACTCATTTTTTAGTCTGATCAAAAGAACTCGATTGATGAGATAGTTTTGTGAGGCTTAGTACCTGGGATTTCACCGATTATACCTGCTTTTCATCCATCAACTGCACTACATCTTTCCTCTCGATCAAACATTCAACTGAATAATTTTTCTTTTCAGTTCAATTAATTCAAACATTCCTGTTTCGATCTCTGTTTTGTGTCCTCTAGGAGTGATTAAATTTCTCATTCATCTTCGAAGTCAACTAAGGGTTGTAGTTATCCCTCCTTTTCTCATACGCAAAATACAAGTTTTTCTTCATTATATTGAAACCAATTGTTGGCGGGTCACCTCAAATCATCTTTGACATTCGTTTCCAGTACGAAAATCCCAAAATTTTCTCCATTATATTCACGTTGAGTGTTTTTATTGGGAATACGGATTGGTGATTCGTGTAGGATTGATGTAACAAAAGCAATATGGATAATTGGTCCTAGGTATTATGTTTTGCACTTCTCTCTCATCGATCTTAGAGCCTTTTGAAACGACTAAAAATGAGATTTGGCGTAAATTAAAAAATAGCAGTTAATATATATGAGCGGAAGGGATTGTTGATAGAAATTTCACGCGCCCCACGACTCATTTTTTAGTCTGATCAAAAGAACTCGATTGATGAGATAGTTTTGTGAGGCTTAATACCTGGGGTTTCACCGATTATACCTGCTTTTCATCCATCACCTGCACTACATCTTTCCTCTCGATTAAGCATTCAGCTGAATATTTTTCTTTTTACTTCAATTAATTCAAACTTTCCTGTTGCGATAGGCCTTCTGTGTCCTTTAGGAGCGATTAAATTTCTCATTCATCTTCGAAGTCAATTTAGGGTTGTTGTTCTCTCTCATTGTTTCTCGTTTTGATTCGTCTTTTGTGTCCCCGAGAAGTGAACTCAAAACATCTTCTATATTCACGTTGAACGTTTCCATCGGGATAAAGGATTGGTGATTCGTGTAGGATTGATGTAACAAAAGAAATATGGGTAATTGGTCCTAGGTATTATGTTTAACACTTCTCTTTCATCGATCTTAGAGCCTTTTGAAAAGACTAAAAATGAAATTCGGCGTAAAATAAAAAAAATAGCAGTTAATATATATGAGCGGAAGGGATTGTTGATAGAAATTTCACGCGCCCCACGACTCATTTTTTAGTCTGATCAAAAGAACTCGATTGATGAGATAGTTTTGTGAGGCTTAATACCTGGGGTTTCACCGATTATACCTGCTTTTCATCCATCACCTGCACTACATCTTTCCTCTCGATTAAGCATTCAGCTGAATATTTTTCTTTTTACTTCAATTAATTCAAACTTTCCTGTTGCGATAGGCCTTCTGTGTCCTTTAGGAGCGATTAAATTTCTCATTCATCTTCGAAGTCAATTTAGGGTTGTTGTTCTCTCTCATTGTTTCTCGTTTTGATTCGTCTTTTGTGTCCCCGAGAAGTGAACTCAAAACATCTTCTATATTCACGTTGAACGTTTCCATCGGGATAAAGGATTGGTGATTCGTGTAGGATTGATGTAACAAAAGAAATATGGGTAATTGGTCCTAGGTATTATGTTTAACACTTCTCTTTCATCGATCTTAGAGCCTTTTGAAAAGACTAAAAATGAAATTCGGCGTAAAATAAAAAAAATAGCAGTTAATATATATGAGCGGAAGGGATTGTTGATAGAAATTTCACGCGCCCCACGACTCATTTTTTAGTCTGATCAAAAGAACTCGATTGATGAGATAGTTTTGTGAGGCTTAATACCTGGGGTTTCACCGATTATACCTGCTTTTCATCCATCACCTGCACTACATCTTTCCTCTCGATTAAGCATTCAGCTGAATATTTTTCTTTTTACTTCAATTAATTCAAACTTTCCTGTTGCGATAGGCCTTCTGTGTCCTTTAGGAGCGATTAAATTTCTCATTCATCTTCGAAGTCAATTTAGGGTTGTTGTTCTCTCTCATTGTTTCTCGTTTTGATTCGTCTTTTGTGTCCTTAAGGAGTGGTTCAATTTCTTATTCACCTATGCAGTTAATTAAGGGTTGTTTTCTCTCTGCTTTTCTCGTGCGGAAAACACAAGATTTTCTCTATTATATTGAAACCAATTGTGTTGGTGGGTCACCTCAAATCATCTTTGACATTCATTCCCAGTACGTAAATTCCAAAATTTTCTCCATTATATTCACGTTGATTGTTTTTATCGGGAATACGGATTGGTGATTCGTGTAGGATTGATGTAACAAAAGCAATATGGGTAATTGGTCCTAGGTATTATGTTTTACACTTCTCTCTCATCGATCTTAGAGCCTTTTGAAACGACTAAAAATGAGATTTGGCGTAAATTAAAAAATAGCAGTTAATATATATGAGCGGAAGGGATTGTTGATAGAAATTTCACGCGCCCCACGACTCATTTTTTAGTCTGATCAAAAGAACTCGATTGATGAGATAGTTTTGTGAGGCTTAGTACCTGGGATTTCACCGATTATACCTGTTTTTCATCCATCACCTGCACTACATCTTTCCTCTCGATCAAACAATCAGCTGAATAATTTTTCTATTCACATTAATTAATTCAAACTTTCCTGTCTCGATTCGTTTTTTGTGTCCTCTAGGTGTGATTCCATTTCTCATTAATCTACGCAGTCAACTAAGGGTTTTGTTTGCTCTCTCTCATTGTTTCTGGTTTTGATTCGTCATTTGTGTCCCCTAGGAGTGGTTCAATTTCTTATTCACCTATGCAGTTAATTAAGGGTTGTTTTCTCTCTGCTTTTCTCGTGCGGAAAACACAAGATTTCCTCTATTATATTGAAACCAATTGTGTTGGTGGGTCTCCTCAAATCATCTTTGACATTCGTTTCCAATACGTAAATCCCAAAGTTTTCTCCATTATATTCACGTTGATTGTTTTTATCGGGAATACGGATTGGTGATTCGTGTAGGATTGATGTAACAAAAGCAATATGGGTAATTGGTCCTAGGTACTATTATTCACACTTCTTTCCATCAATCAAGGATTTTGAAAAGACAAAAAATGAAATTCGGCGTAAAATAAAAAAAATAGCAGTTAATATATATGAGCGGAAGAGATTGTTGATAGAAATTTCACGCGCCCCACGACTCATTTTTTAGTCTGATCAAAAGAACTCGATTGATGAGATAGTTTTGTGAGGCTTAGTACCTGGGGTTTCACCGATTATACCTGCTTTTCATCCATCACCTGCACTACATCTTTCCTCTCGATTAAACATTCAGCTGAATATTTTTCTTTTCACTTCAATTAATTCAAACTTTCCTGTTGCGATAGGCCTTCTGTGTCCTTTAGGAGCGATTAAATTTCTCATTCATCTTCGAAGTCAATTTAGGGTTGTTGTTCTCTCTCATTGTTTCTCGTTTTGATTCGTCTTTTGTGTCCCCGAGGAGTGAACTCAAAACATCTTCTATATTCACGTTGAACGTTTCCATCGGGATAAAGGATTGGTGATTCGTGTAGGATTGATGTAACAAAAGCAATATGGGTAATTGGTCCTAGGTACTATTCTTCACACTTCTTTCCATCAATCAAGGATTTTGAAAAGACTAAAAATGAGATTCGGCGTAAAATAAAAAATAGCAGTTAATATATATGAGCGGAAGGGATTGTTGATAGAAATTTCACGCGCCCCACGACTCATTTTTTAGTCTGATCAAAAGAACTCGATTGATGAGATAGTTTTGTGAGGCTTAATACCTGGGGTTTCACCGATTATACCTGCTTTTCATCCATCACCTGCACTACATCTTTCCTCTCGATTAAACATTCAGCTGAATATTTTTCTTTTTACTTCAATTAATTCAAACTTTCCTGTTGCGATAGGCCTTCTGTGTCCTTTAGGAGCGATTAAATTTCTCATTCATCTTCGAAGTCAATTTAGGGTTATTGTTCTCTCTCATTGTTTCTCGTTTTGATTCGTCTTTTGTGTCCTTAAGGAGTGGTTCAATTTCTTATTCACCTATGCAGTTAATTAAGGGTTGTTTTCTCTCTGCTTTTCTCGTGCGGAAAACACAAGATTTTCTCTATTATATTGAAACCAATTGTGTTGGTGGGTCACCTCAAATCATCTTTGACATTCGTTCCCAGTACGTAAATCCCAAAATTTTCTCCATTATATTCACGTTGATTGTTTTTATCGGGAATACGGATTGGTGATTCGTGTAGGATTGATGTAACAAAAGCAATATGGGTAATTGGTCCTAGGTATTATGTTTTACACTTCTCTCTCATCGATCTTAGAGCCTTTTGAAACGACTAAAAATGAGATTTGGCGTAAATTAAAAAATAGCAGTTAATATATATGAGCGGAAGGGATTGTTGATAGAAATTTCACGCGCCCCACGACTCATTTTTTAGTCTGATCAAAAGAACTCTATTGATGAGATAGTTTTGTGTGGCTTAGTACCTGGGATTTCACCGATTATACCTGTTTTTCATCCATCACCTGCACTACATCTTTCCTCTCGATCAAACAATCAGCTGAATAATTTTTCTATTCACATTAATTAATTCAAACATTCCTGTTTCGATCCCTGTTTTGTGTCACTCTAGGAGTGATTCCATTTCTCGTTAATCTACGCAGTCAACTAAGGGTTTTGTTTGCTCTCTCTCATTGTTTCTGGTTTTGATTCGTCATTTGTGTCCCCTAGGAGTGGTTCAATTTCTTATTCACCTATGCAGTTAATTAAGGGTTGTTTTCTCTCTGCTTTTCTCGTGCGGAAAACACAAGATTTCCTCTATTATATTGAAACCAATTGTGTTGGTGGGTCTCCTCAAATCATCTTTGACATTCGTTCCCAGTACGTAAATCCCAAAGTTTTCTCCATTATATTCACGTTGATTGTTTTTATCGGGAATACGGATTGGTGATTCGTGTAGGATTGATGTAACAAAAGCAATATGGGTAATTGGTCCTAGGTACTATTCTTCACACTTCTTTCCATCAATCAAGGATTTTGAAACGACTAAAAATGAGATTTGGCGTAAATTAAAAAATAGCAGTTAATATATATGAGCGGAAGGGATTGTTGATAGAAATTTCACGCGCCCCACGACTCATTTTTTAGTCTGATCAAAAGAACTCGATTGATGAGATAGTTTTGTGAGGCTTAGTACCTGGGGTTTCACCGATTATACCTGCTTTTCATCCATCACCTGCACTACATCTTTCCTCTCGATTAAACATTCAGCTGAATATTTTTCTTTTCACTTCAATTAATTCAAACTTTCCTGTTGCGATAGGCCTTCTGTGTCCTTTAGGAGCGATTAAATTTCTCATTCATCTTCGAAGTCAATTTAGGGTTATTGTTCTCTCTCATTGTTTCTCGTTTTGATTCGTCTTTTGTGTCCCCGAGGAGTGAACTCAAAACATCTTCTATATTCACGTTGAACGTTTCCATCGGGATAACGGATTGGTGATTCGTGTAGGATTGATGTAACAAAAGCAATATGGGTAATTGGTCCTAGGTACTATTCTTCACACTTCTTTCCATCAATCAAGGATTTTGAAAAGACTAAAAATGAGATTCGGCGTAAAATAAAAAATAGCAGTTAATATATATGAGCGGAAGGGATTGTTGATAGAAATTTCACGCGCCCCACGACTCATTTTTTAGTCTGATCAAAAGAACTCGATTGATGAGATAGTTTTGTGAGGCTTAGTACCTGGGGTTTCACCGATTATACCTGCTTTTCATCCATCACCTGCACTACATCTTTCCTCTCGATCAAACAATCAGCTGAATAATTTTTCTATTCACATTAATTAATTCAAACTTTCCTGTCTCGATTCGTTTTTTGTGTCCTCTAGGTGTGATTCCATTTCTCATTAATCTACGCAGTCAACTAAGGGTGTTGTTCTCTCTCATTGTTTCTCGTTTTGATTCGTCATTTGTGTCCTTAAGGAGTGGTTCAATTTCTTATTCACCTATGCAGTTAATTAAGGGTTTTTTTCTCTCTGCTTTTCTCGTGCGGAAAACACAAGATTTCCTCTATTATATTGAAACCAATTGTGTTAGTGGGTCACCTCAAATCATCTTTGACATTCGTTCCCAGTACGTAAATCCCAAGATTTTCTCCATTATATTCACGTTGATTGTTTTTATCGGGAATACGGATTGGTGATTCGTGTAGGATTGACGTAACAAAAGCAATATGGGTAATTGGTCCTAGGTATTATGTTTTACACTTCTTTCCATCAATCAAGGATTTTGAAAAGACAAAAAATGAAATTCGGCGTAAAATAAAAAAAATAGCAGTTAATATATATGAGCGGAAGAGATTGTTGATAGAAATTTCACGCGCCCCACGACTCATTTTTTAGTCTGATCAAAAGAACTCGATTGATGAGATAGTTTTGTGAGGCTTAGTACCTGGGGTTTCACCGATTATACCTGCTTTTCATCCATCACCTGCACTACATCTTTCCTCTCGATTAAACATTCAGCTGAATATTTTTCTTTTCACTTCAATTAATTCAAACTTTCCTGTTGCGATAGGCCTTCTGTGTCCTTTAGGAGCGATTAAATTTCTCATTCATCTTCGAAGTCAATTTAGGGTTGTTGTTCTCTCTCATTGTTTCTCGTTTTGATTCGTCTTTTGTGTCTCCGAGGAGTGAACTCAAAACATCTTCTATATTCACGTTGAACGTTTCCATCGGGATAAAGGATTGGTGATTCGTGTAGGATTGATGTAACAAAAGCAATATGGGTAATTGGTCCTAGGTACTATTCTTCACACTTCTTTCCATCAATCAAGGATTTTGAAAAGACTAAAAATGAGATTCGGCGTAAAATAAAAAATAGCAGTTGATATATATGAGCGAAAGGGATTATTGATAGAAATTTCACGTGCCCCACGACTCATTTTTTAGTCTGATCAAAAGAACTCGATTGATGAGATAGTTTTGTGAGACTTAATACCTGGGGTTTCACCGATTATACCTGCTTTTCATCCATCACCTGCACTACATCTTTCCTCTCGATCAAACATTCAGCTGAATAATTTTTCTTTTTTCCCTTCAATTAATTAAAACATTCCTGTTCCGATCCCTCTTTTGTGACCTATAGGTGTGATTCCATTTCTCATTAAGCTACGCAGTCAACTAAGGGTAGTAGTTCTACCTCCTTTTCTCATACACAAAATACAAGTTTTTTATTTATTATATTGGAACCAATTGTGTTGGTGGGTCTCCTCAAATCATCTTTGACATTAGTTTCCAATACGTAAATCTCAAAGTTTTCTCCATTATATTCACGTTGATTGTTTTTATCGGGAATACGGATTGGTGATTCGTGTAGGACTGATGTAACAAAAGCAATATGGGTAATTGGTCCTAGGTACTATTCTTCACACTTCTTTCCATCAAACAAGGATTTTGAAAAGACTAAAAATGAAATTCGGCGTAAATTAAAAAATAGCAGTTAATATATATGAGCGGAAGGGATTGTTGATAGAAATTTCACGCGCCCCACGACTCATTTTTTAGTCTGATCAAAAGAACTCGATTGATGAGATAGTTTTGTGAGGCTTAATACCTGGGGTTTCACCGATTATACCTGCTTTTCATCCATCACCTGCACTACATCTTTCCTCTCGATTAAGCATTCAGCTGAATATTTTTCTTTTTACTTCAATTAATTCAAATCATCTTTGACATTCGTTCCCAGTACGTAAATCCCAAAATTTTCTCCATTATATTCACGTTGATTGTTTTTATCGGGAATACGGATTGGTGATTCGTGTAGGATTGATGTAACAAAAGCAATATGGGTAATTGGTCCTAGGTATTATGTTTTACACTTCTCTCTCATCGATCTTAGAGCCTTTTGAAACGACTAAAAATGAGATTTGGCGTAAATTAAAAAATAGCAGTTAATATATATGAGCGGAAGGGATTGTTGATAGAAATTTCACGCGCCCCACGACTCATTTTTTAGTCTGATCAAAAGAACTCTATTGATGAGATAGTTTTGTGAGGCTTAGTACCTGGGATTTCACCGATTATACCTGTTTTTCATCCATCACCTGCACTACATCTTTCCTCTCGATCAAACAATCAGCTGAATAATTTTTCTATTCACATTAATTAATTCAAACATTCCTGTTTCGATCCCTGTTTTGTGTCACTCTAGGAGTGATTCCATTTCTCGTTAATCTACGCAGTCAACTAAGGGTTTTGTTTGCTCTCTCTCATTGTTTCTGGTTTTGATTCGTCATTTGTGTCCCCTAGGAGTGGTTCAATTTCTTATTCACCTATGCAGTTAATTAAGGGTTGTTTTCTCTCTGCTTTTCTCGTGCGGAAAACACAAGATTTCCTCTATTATATTGAAACCAATTGTGTTGGTGGGTCTCCTCAAATCATCTTTGACATTCGTTCCCAGTACGTAAATCCCAAAGTTTTCTCCATTATATTCACGTTGATTGTTTTTATCGGGAATACGGATTGGTGATTCGTGTAGGATTGATGTAACAAAAGCAATATGGGTAATTGGTCCTAGGTACTATTCTTCACACTTCTTTCCATCAATCAAGGATTTTGAAACGACTAAAAATGAGATTTGGCGTAAATTAAAAAATAGCAGTTAATATATATGAGCGGAAGGGATTGTTGATAGAAATTCCACGCGCCCCACGACTCATTTTTTAGTCTGATCAAAAGAACTCGATTGATGAGATAGTTTTGTGAGGCTTAGTACCTGGGGTTTCACCGATTATACCTGCTTTTCATCCATCACCTGCACTACATCTTTCCTCTCGATCAAACATTCAGCTGAATATTTTTCTTTTCACTTCAATTAATTCAAACTTTCCTGTTGCGATAGGCCTTCTGTGTCCTTTAGGAGCGATTAAATTTCTCATTCATCTTCGAAGTCAATTTAGGGTTATTGTTCTCTCTCATTGTTTCTCGTTTTGATTCGTCTTTTGTGTCCCCGAGGAGTGAACTCAAAACATCTTCTATATTCACGTTGAACGTTTCCATCGGGATAACGGATTGGTGATTCGTGTAGGATTGATGTAACAAAAGCAATATGGGTAATTGGTCCTAGGTACTATTCTTCACACTTCTTTCCATCAATCAAGGATTTTGAAAAGACTAAAAATGAGATTCGGCGTAAAATAAAAAATAGCAGTTAATATATATGAGCGGAAGGGATTGTTGATAGAAATTTCACGCGCCCCACGACTCATTTTTTAGTCTGATCAAAAGAACTCGATTGATGAGATAGTTTTGTGAGGCTTAGTACCTGGGGTTTCACCGATTATACCTGCTTTTCATCCATCACCTGCACTACATCTTTCCTCTCGATCAAACAATCAGCTGAATAATTTTTCTATTCACATTAATTAATTCAAACTTTCCTGTCTCGATTCGTTTTTTGTGTCCTCTAGGTGTGATTCCATTTCTCATTAATCTACGCAGTCAACTAAGGGTGTTGTTCTCTCTCATTGTTTCTCGTTTTGATTCGTCATTTGTGTCCTTAAGGAGTGGTTCAATTTCTTATTCACCTATGCAGTTAATTAAGGGTTTTTTTCTCTCTGCTTTTCTCGTGCGGAAAACACAAGATTTCCTCTATTATATTGAAACCAATTGTGTTAGTGGGTCACCTCAAATCATCTTTGACATTCGTTCCCAGTACGTAAATCCCAAGATTTTCTCCATTATATTCACGTTGATTGTTTTTATCGGGAATACGGATTGGTGATTCGTGTAGGATTGACGTAACAAAAGCAATATGGGTAATTGGTCCTAGGTATTATGTTTTACACTTCTTTCCATCAATCAAGGATTTTGAAAAGACTAAAAATGAAATTCGGCGTAAATTAAAAAAAAGCAGTTAATATATATGAGCGAAAGGGATTGTTGATAGAAATTTCACGCGCCCCACGACTCATTTTTTTTAGTCTGATCAAAAGAACTCTATTGATGAGATAGTTTTGTGACGCTTAGTATCTGGGGTTTTACCGATTATACCTGCTTTTCATCCATCACCTGCACTACATCTTTCCTCTCGATCAAACATTCAGCTGAATAATTTTTCTTTTCACATCAATTAATTCAAACATTCCTGTTTCGATCCCTCTTTTGTGTCCACTAGGAGTGATTCCATTCCTCATTCTGTCAACTGAGAATGTTCTCTCTCATTGTTTCTCGTTTTGCTTCATTTGTGTTCCCTAGGAGTGGTTCAATTTCTTATTCACGTACGTAGTTAATGGAGGGTTTTTTTTCTCTGTGCTTTTCTGGTGCGGAAAACAAAAGATCTCCTCTATTATATTGGAACCAATTGTTGGTGTTTCTCTTCAAATCATCTTTGACATTCTTTTCCAGTAAGAAAATCTCAAAATTTTGTCCATTATATTCACGTTGATTGTTTTTATCGGGAATACGAATTGGTGATTCGTGTAGGACTGATGTAACAAAAGCAATAAAAACAATATGTTTTACACTTCTCTCTCATCGATCTTAGAGCCTTTTGAAAAGACTAAAAATGAAAATCGCCATAAAATACAAAATAGCAGTTAATATATATGAGCGGAAGAGATTGTTGATAGAAATTTCACGCACCCCACGACTCATTTTTTAGTCTGATCAAAAGAACTAGGTTGATGAGATAGTTTCGTGAGGCTTAGTACCTGGGGTTTCACCGATTATACCTGTTTTTCATCCATCACCTGCACTACATCTTTCCTCTCGAACAAACAATCAGCTGAATAATTTTTCTATTCACATTAATTAATTCAAACTTTCCTGTCTCGATTCGTTTTTTGTGTCTTCTAGGAGTGATTCCATTTCTCATTCAGTCAACTGAGAATGTTCTCTCTCATTGTTTTTCGTTTTGCTTTATTTGTGTTCCAATTTTTTTTTTTTTTTTTTTTTTTTTTTTTTTTTTTTTTTCTAAGGACTGAAGAATATCTAAAAATTCTAAAGACTAAACAAAATCTAAAAATTCTATTTGCTAAGAGAATCTAAGAATTCTATTTGCTAAAGAGATGCTAATAACAATCCAAGACTAAAAACAACATGCTCAAGTCAAAGAAAATATCAAAATTCAAGAATATCAAAGAAAAATGTAAATATCAAATCTATTTCGTCAACTTTAAGGTAAGAACTTGTTGCAACAAATTGTAACTATTGAGAGTTGAGTGTTTTAATGTTTTTGATTTTATCTTTCCATTTAATTCTTCACCATTCTGTGCGAAAACCAACTACTAACTACTAATTTTTAACGTAAAGTTACTAAAGTGTTGTGTTTAATTTGAAGGTAAGTGTTTTTTACTTGAACAATTTTATGTACAAAAGATTAATTAGGAAATGGAATAAATTTTATTAGCTTTATTTGAAGAGTTTTTTTGTTTGTTTTAGCGTCCCGGAAGTTTGTGTAATGGCTAAGGAGGCAGCAGGAGTTGAAGTGAAGTGTTGTTATATTTATGTTGTTATGTGATGTATTTTTTTAGTTTTATTGTAAGAGGTAGGAAATTGACTTTAATGATTTGTAAATATGTTTATAGTTAGTTTATTAAATGTAAGCTTAGGTTAGGTCCACTCCTGGGAGCTGTAAGACCTTGAAGTTGGTGGAGTGGCTCAGTAACTTGCTACTCTTTCGAGCCTCTAGTACGGGAGAGTAGAAGCGAAGCTAACAAACAGCTCACTGTTGAAATAAATTTTAATAAAAAATACGTTGATACTTTTATTATATTCCCAATTTGTCAAACATTTGTTTTGGTTTTATTATTTGGTTTTTCGCATAGAAAATATGGAAACTCTGAAAAATATTTGTTTACCTAGTATTTGGGAGAAGTTGAGACTTTTCATGAATTTGGTTGTAGAAAATAAATGAAATGGAACACGAGATTGTGCCTCAATTGAAACTCGTAATAATTTCATCTATTTTATTTAACTACACTTTATTAAACATAACATATTTTGCAATTTAATATTGAGTTGATGAAAAATATTAGTTTGAATAAATAGAATGCGAGTGGGATGGAGTCTGAATGAAATCAGTGTGGTGTTGTTTGTACGGCGTCGTGCTTTGTGTTGCCTAATTGGTTTGATACAACTCCGGTTTATTTTGAAAATTGAAACATTTGTCAAAATTTATTTTATTTATATAGAAAGATGAATTTTGTTAACTAAATAGTTGAGATTCAAAAACATTTGTGAAAAGAAATGAAAATGAGAAAAAATTTGTTTATATTTTCTTGAATGTTTAAATCGAAAATCACCTAACCTAATTTAATATTTGTTTAAATTTATAATTTTGATATTTACATTTTTCTTTGATATTCTTGAATTTTGGGATTTTCTTTGACGTTTAAAGAATATTTTCTCTAGACTTGGGCATGTTTGTTTTTAGTCTTGGATTGTTTCCCTAGCATCTCTTTAGCAAATAGAATTCATAGATTTTTTGTACCTAGTCTTTAGAATTTTTAGATATTCTTCTTTAGTCCTTAGAATTTTTAGATATTCTTTAGTCCTTAGAATTTTTTAGATTGTCTTTAGCAGTTAATATTTTAAAATTTTCTTTAGTCTTTAGAATTTTTAGATATCCTCTAGTCCTTAGAATTTAGATTCTCTTAGCAAATAGAATTTTTAGATTATATAAATAGCTAGAATTTTACATTTAGAACAATTAGATTTTAGATATTCTCTAGCTAGCAGTTAGTATTTTTAGATTTTCTCTAGTTCCTAGAATTTTTAGATTTTCTTTAGTCCTTAAAACTTTTTAGATTGTCTTAGCAGTTAATATTTTTAGATTTTTTTTAGTCTTTAGAATTTTTAGATATTCTCTAGTCCTTAGAATTTAGATTCTCTTAGCAAATAGAATTTTTAGATTATATAAATAGCCAGAATTTTACATTTAGAACAATTAGATTTTAGACTAGCAGTGTTAGTATTTTTAGATTTTCTTTAGTCCTCTTAGAATTTAGATTCTCTTAACAAATAGAATTTTTAAGTTTTCTTTAGCAGTTTCAGATTTTTTTATATTTTATTAGTCTTGGAATTTAAAACCTAACCTAACCAAAACCTAAACTCGCCAGTTATAATTTTTTTTAATTCTTAATAAAAATAAAAATTGAGTTTTTTTTCTCTCCCACCTAGCACTTTTAGATTCTCTTTAGAAAGAAATAAGAGTTTTTAGATTTCCTTTAGCAGTTTGAGATTTTATTCTAGTGTTAGAATTTAAAACCTAACCTAATCAAATTTTGCTGGTTAGCCATTCTTTTTTAATAAAAATAAAAATGAGTTTTTTTCCCTCACACCTTTTAAGCAGATTCTTTTTAAAAATGAGAATTTTTGGATAGCAGTTTCAGTATTTTTAAATTCTATGAGTCTTAGAATTTAAAACCTAACCTAACTTTTTTTCATTCTTTTTAATAAAAATAAAAATTGAGTTTTTTTTCTATCCCACCTTTTAGCCAGATTCTCTTTAGAAATAAGAATTTTTAGATTAGAAATTTAAAACCTAACCTAACCTCGCCGTTTTTTTAATTCTTTTTAATGAAAATTTTCTCTCCCACATTTAAGAAATAAGAATTTTTAATTTTCTTTAGCAGTTTTTAGTTTTTTAAGATTCTAATTTAGACAGAACCTAAACTTAACCTAACCTCGCCGGATTAATAAAAAAAAATATCAACCTAACCTAATCAATTTTTTTTTCAAACTCAAAATTTGCCATGTGAATTATTTTCGAAGTCCAATTTATTATTATTTTTAAGCGAGTCAAATTTATTTTTCAAATTTTTTTTTCCAAGTCCACTCCTAACCAAAGCCACTTTCTTAGTTTTTTTCTTTCGAAACCAAATTTGAAATTTTTCAATACGAAACAAAAATAAATTGTGAAATCCTTTTTTTTTTCTCAAGACTAATTTTCAAAAACTGAAATTTATTCGAAGATAAATTTTTTCAGTCAATTTTTTTCCTAAGCCTCTTTCGTAAACAAATTTGAAATTTTTTTAATTTTTTTTTCTCTTAATTTATTTCAAGTCAAATTTTGTCAATTTTTTTTTTTAGGTTAGGTTAGGTTAGGTTAGGTTAGGTTAGGTTAGGTTAGGTTAGGTTAGGTTAGGTTAGGTTAGGTTAGGTTAGGTTAGGTTAGGTTAGGTTAGGTTAGGTTAGGTTAGGTTAGGTTAGGTTAGGTTAGGTTAGGTTAGGTTAGGTTAGGTTAGGTTAGGTTAGGTTAGGTTAGGTTAGGTTAGGTTAGGTTAGGTTAGGTTAGGTTAGGTTAGGTTAGGTTAGGTTAGGTTAGGTTAGGTTAGGTTAGGTTAGGTTAGGTTAGGTTAGGTTAGGTTAGGTTAGGTTAGGTTAGGTTAGGTTAGGTTAGGTTAGGTTAGGTTAGGTTAGGTTAGGTTAGGTTAGGTTAGGTTAGGTTAGGTTAGGTTAGGTTAGGTTAGGTTAGGTTAGGTTAGGTTAGGTTAGGTTAGGTTAGGTTAGGTTAGGTTAGGTTAGGTTAGGTTAGGTTAGGTTAGGTTAGGTTAGGTTAGGTTAGGTTAGGTTAGGTTAGGTTAGGTTAGGTTAGGTTAGGTTAGGTTAGGTTAGGTTAGGTTAGGTTAGGTTAGGTTAGGTTAGGTTAGGTTAGGTTAGGTTAGGTTAGGTTAGGTTAGGTTAGGTTAGGTTAGGTTAGGTTAGGTTAGGTTAGGTTAGGTTAGGTTAGGTTAGGTTAGGTTAGGTTAGGTTAGGTTAGGTTAGGTTAGGTTAGGTTAGGTTAGGTTAGGTTAGGTTAGGTTAGGTTAGGTTAGGTTAGGTTAGGTTAGGTTAGGTTAGGTTAGGTTAGGTTAGGTTAGGTTAGGTTAGGTTAGGTTAGGTTAGGTTAGGTTAGGTTAGGTTAGGTTAGGTTAGGTTAGGTTAGGTTAGGTTAGGTTAGGTTAGGTTAGGTTAGGTTAGGTTAGGTTAGGTTAGGTTAGGTTAGGTTAGGTTAGGTTAGGTTAGGTTAGGTTAGGTTAGGTTAGGTTAGGTTAGGTTAGGTTAGGTTAGGTTAGGTTAGGTTAGTTAGGTTAGGTTAGGTTAGGTTAGGGTTAGGTTAGGTTAGGTTAGGTTAGGTTAGGTTAGGTTAGG